>NC_079170.1:29795214-30095214 GCF_947568905.1 Ostrea edulis
CACACATAGTGAAACAGTGGGTTGGTAGAGTCCATGTTCAGGGCTACACGATCACGCTTCATGAGTTCGTCCCAAGAAAGCTTTGGTCAAGCTGCCTTGGCCCCGCTGTGCTACAATGTTCATGCATCTGACCTGTGAGATCCAGCTTGTGTTGCACTCAACATGTCCAAACATCTCAGCCTGCCCAATTGGAGAACTCTTATTTTGAGCCTAGATAGAAGAGTCTTAAAGTGGATGTCTTCTTCAGGCTTGACCAGGCAGGTCCATCTTATGGCTCTGTCATTACGTTGAAGGCGCTTGACAGTGTTTGCTGATGTTGCCACTTTTCTGAACCATAGAACATGACACTTCTCACACAGCTGGAGTAAACTTAACCTCTGATTGTAGCAGGCTGACTTGCACTGCGATATGGCTGCAAGCTCACACCCTCCACCAGAAGACATGGTATCTTTGAAATTGCAGAAGTCAGCAACCAGGTCAAGTGTGTCTCCATCGACCTCAACCTCGCTTACTGGCCTACCGTCTGTTGGTCTTGCTGTGCCCATACAGAGTGGACATAAGTATTGTGGGTCTGGTCTGAGTGGACCTTTAATTCCACCACATTTCTTGTGGACCCAGCAAGAGCAGTTGGTGCAGAAGATAAGAGTTTCTTTCTGTTCCGCTAAGACATACCGAACAAGGGTGTTTTCCTGATCTTCTCAGGGAGTTCAGGTTTGATCCAGCAATCATTACATAATGTACTTTGGTCTTTCCCATGTTTACTCTTAGACCCTTTGCTTCCATGCCTTTCTTCCGGGTGGGGATTCTGTCAACTAGTACCTCTAGTGAGGTGTCGACAATGGCAAGGTCGTCAGCATACAAGAGCTCCCATGGGCAGCTAGTGTGCAACTCGATTGACAAGGCTTCCACGACGATGATGAAGAGTAGCGGGCTCAGTACAGAACCCTGATGTACACCTACTCCCACTCTGAAAGCGTCACTGTATCCGTCTCCAACACACACACGGCTCCTAGCATCTGAGTACATTGATTGTACCATCCGTACCAGCCATTCCTCAACATTCAGCTTTCGCATGGCCCACCAGATTACATTCCTTGGCACTCGATCAAAGGCTTTCTCGAGGTTGACAAAAGCCATATAAAGGGTATGTTCGCGGCTAAGTGCTTTTCTTGGAGCTGTTGGATGCTGAAGATGGCGTCGATTGTACCTCGGCCTGGCATGAAGCCGAACTGCATCTCGTCGATACGCATATGTTGCCTAATCAGAGTATTTTCATAGTTTGATATAGCAGCTTTAGACCTCGGTAATTGCCCCAATCTAGAGCATCACCATTTCCTTTGTAGATGCTGATGATGTAACTTTCTTCCCAGTCTGCTGGTATACGGCCCTCGGGAACAATAGCTTCCACAAGGTCTCGTATAAGATCTACTCCAGCCTTGCCTGTGGGCTTCAGTATCTCTCCTATTATCCCTGATGGTCCAGGGACTTTGCCAATGCGCATCTTACTGAGAGCTTTTTCGATCATCTCGGTGGTGATTGGTACACTAGGGCCCTCAACGGAGGGTTCCTCTGAGAGATCATTGGGGTTCCAGGGGAATTCCACATTAAGAAGTCGCTCATAGTGTTGTTTCCATGCAGCATTTTCTTCCTCGTTAAGGGAGAGTTCACTGGCGTCATTTTTTATGGCTTTATCACCACTAACGTCTTGGTTTGCACGGCACATTTGCTTAGCCAGTTTGTACACTGTCCCTGACTTTGGGTTGATGTTGTGAAATACTTCCTTCTCTGCCTCAGATCTAGCATTGTTTAGCAATAGGTTTGGCATTGTTGTACGCTTCTTTGCTTCCACCTGCTTTCCAGGCCTTAAAGCATCCCCCTTCTCCTGCACGGCGTTCTCCAATGTGTCATTCCACCACCAGGTTTGTTTTCTCCATTAGTGCCTAGATGAAAGACCACATGTTTCTTGGGCAGCTTCAGTACCGTATATACTCGCCTATAAGTCGGATTTTTGGGAGTTAAATTTTGGTCCAAAACTCTATGTCCGACTTATAGGAGTGTCCTAAGAAGATTTAGTTTTTTTCTGGATGGCATAATGTATAACCTCGTATTTTTTAAACAACAAAAACATGGACGAAATAAACAAAATAGTAACTGTTAAATTTGTTGAGAATAAAAAGTGAAATATTGATGTCATATCTCAAAACATAATTATTGGAACACGGATATGTACACAAGAGTATTGATATGAAATCGATTTGTTGGGAAAAAATATAAATTATCGGCGCATTTTTCAAAATATTATTTGAAACACAGGTAAAACATTAGAAATTTGAAATTGCCAACCGACTCTTGAAAAAGTTGGACCGACTAATAAATTGGTCAATGGCAATTCCCTCCTAAATAACCTAAAAACCATACAACCGACTTATAAATAGGCGAACTGACTTATAGGTGAGTATATACGGTAACTCCTTCAGTGTTTTCCATAGCTCCTCTACGGTGTTAGCCCGAGCTCCTTCAATCTTGGAAGCAAAAAGTTCAGCAAACTCTGCATTTGTGTCTGGGTCTTCAAGTTTCCAGAGTTTTATCCGGGGCTGGAACTGTCGCTTGTACTTGCATGTAGTTTTTACTTTCATGTCACATACAATAAGTTTGTGTTGGGATGCACATTCTTCCCCCAGGATGACTTTTACATTTGTGACATACTTTCTGAACCTGCGCCGATATATAAGATGTAGTCAATCTGTGTTGAGACTTCTCCAGAGTGGTAAGTGACCAGATGTCTGTGGTCCTTCTTCAATATGGAGTTGCCTATCACCAAATCGTTTCCTACAGCGAATTCAAGCACTCTTTCATCTTTAGCATTGCGTTGGCCAATGACGTGCCCACCGTGGACTTCCATGTATCCGTCTGATTTGCTGCCTATGTGTAAGAAAACCTAAATGCATATAGTCATGTAGAGCTTGAAGGCCTCTACCTAAATTGTAAACTTCATGTCCCGGTAGAGGTTCTGACTCCAGGACAGGGCCAAATTTTGTATATAGCTTGTATGTGAAACATTTGAATAACATCTTTAATGCTATTGATATTAAATTGAATCTCAGGGGTAGGGGTTGTGGTACCAGGGAAAGTCCAAAAAGGTCATAGTGATTAAATACATGTGTTAACATTGAACATTTTTAACTTCTCCTCGAAATCTGTCTTTTGTGTCTTGGGACAAGAGGGACATAAATGGTAAATTTTAGACCCTGTATCCTCGGGGTCTTAGGGGCAGGACAAAAATTGACAAATGTTTTAAATGTTTTCTCTACAACCGCACGGTTAAAAGAAAAATCATTTGTAAATGCACAATCTTGTAGAACAGGAAGGCTTCGACCAAATTGTAATTTTCATGATCCCAGGCATCGTTGGAAACCTTATTTTTAGTGTGACCGACCGTGGGTTTCCCACGATGGATCCCCGGGGTAGGGGTTCTGACTCCGGGGCAGGACCAGACTTGGTAATAGTGTTTATGTGTAAAACACTTAAGTAACATCTTCTTTAGTGCTATTGATACTAAATTGAAACGAAATGGATATTTAGAAAGAGCAGATAGTCTTTTTAACGTAGATTTGATGATCCCAGAGGTAGGGATTGGTATTAGGATGGACCAAAATGGTCAGTTATTAAATATGTGAACAATAGAAAATTTTACCTTCTTGATAACTATATCAGTCTAATTCTTCTCAAATTTGGTATGAAGCATCTTTGGAGCAAGGGGGACATAACTGTTGGTTTAAGGATTCCTGCACCCAGGGGTCTTGGGGGGGGGGGGGGGTGTGTGCATAAACTGCCCAAATTGACCAAATTACAAAATCTTCTCAACATCCACACATGTTTAAGAGAAACTAAGTGCATAGTGATGTAGAGCAGGAAGGCCTCTACCAAAATTGTAAATTTCATGATCCCCGGGGTAGGTTTCTGACCCCAGGGCAGGGCCAAACTTACTATATAGTGTTTATGTGTAAAACAAATAACATCTTGTTTAGTGTTATTGATACTAAATTGAAACGAAATGCACTAATATTTAGAAAGAGCAGGTAGTCCTTTACCAAAATTGTAAATTTTATGATCCTTAAGAGTAGGGATTCTGACCCCATGGTGGGGTCAAACTTAGTATATAGTATTTATGTGTAAGTTTGCTGATACTGTATAAAATCTAAATGCATACTTAAGAATGTACTAATATATGATGAATTTTACAACCCAAGGTTTTGACTCTAAAAAAAGTCCAAATTAGTCATATCTTTTAATGTTAATACAATATTGCAGAGTGTATACATGGTTTTTAGCTCACCTGAGCTGAAAGTGCAAGTGAACTTTTCTGGTCGTCTGCCTGTCTATCCATTTGTAAACTTTTTACATTTTCAACCACTGGACCATTTTCAATTAAACTTGGCAAAAAGCATCCTTGGGTGAAGGATTTTCAAGCTCAAAATAAAATTTGAAAATTTTCCGCTCAAATCGTGTCTATGTCCCTTTAATGTATCATAAGGTATAAAGATACTGTGTAACATAGTGTGTGGTCTACCGAAGCTGCAGACTTTTCTGTCTGATCAAAATGTGTCATCTCATGTTGGTGTCATAAAGATTACTCAGGTTAGTGTTGTGGCCCTAGGGCCTCTTACGTTTTTCTTTATTCAATTCCAAACGCATCACACATGAAAACGTGGACATAGACTGATTTCTGACGGGCAAATTTTAAAATGAAATCATTTGATGCATGTTGCATGAATTCCAGAATCTGCACAAACATGCACATGTTTAATATTGAGGTGGCAATAACTTTCCTGTTTCAGCGAAATTGCTTAAATTGTTGATATTTATATAGATTATTGCCATATGAATTTTAAATTAGCATGCACAGGTGCCATGAGATTTTAGATAAAATGGGTGTTGAAAATGTATTAATACATTATCAATACATGGTCCCTGTCAAGTGACAAAGTTATTCTCCATGGTCTAACAGAGTGAAAAATCGTTCTCATTACACACCCCCTCAAAGTGCTGATGGAGTAAATTATGTGTTGGCTACATGACATCACTTAGAGTAGTCACTCCTTGGGAAACAATGTCAACAATCGCTAGTACCATTAGTCTATCAGATAATAATGTAATTTAATATGGCAGGATAAGTTAATCTAAAGTTTACTTTGCCTAATTTTAATGTTATTTTGACCTACATGTACATGTATGTTGAAATAGACGCTGTTTAATTTTAATGTTATTTTGACCTACATGTATGTTGAAATAGACGCTGTTTGATTTTAAGGTTATTTTTACCTACATGTATGTTGAAATAGACACTGTTTGATTTTAAGGTTATTTTTTACCTACATGTATGTTGAAATAGACGCAGTTTGATTTTAAGGTTATTTTGACCTACATGTATATTGAAATAGACGCTGTTTGATTTTAAGGTTATTTTTACCTACATGTATGTTGAAATAGACACTGTTTGATTTTAAGGTTATTTTTTACCTACATGTATATTGAAATAGACGTTGTTTGATTTTAAGGTTATTTTTTTTACCTACATGTATATTGAAATAGGCACTGTTTGATTTTAAGGTTATTTTTTTTACCTACATGTATATTGAAATAGGCACTGTTTGATTTTAAGTTTTTTTTTTTTTTTACCTACATGTATATTGAAATAGACTCTGTTTGATTTTAAGGTTATTTTTACCTACATGTATGTTGAAATAGAGGCTGTTTGATTTTAAGGTTATTTTTACCTACATGTATATTGAAATAGACGCTGTTTGATTTTAAGGTAATTTTTACCTAGACGCTTACAACGAAATAACAGACAAAGGACCCATTCAAAAGCCAAGCAAGGTAACAATATCATACACGAGACCGTATGGTTATATGGATGTCAATGACAGACTGCTGATCATGGAACCCTTTCTTTGGTTTAGCTATGTGCAATCAAATGCTTATAGATATAGCCTGAAATGAAATATTTATGTCTTCAACACTTCGATGTTTTTTGAAATATGATTTGTGTGTATTCTTATTATTCATTTGTATATTGCGGCTTTGTTTATTGTTTCATATTTCACGTGTGTTCCTTTTGACAGGACCGTGTTTTTCATATCTGCTTCGGTTTTATTGTCAATGTAACCGTTTACCTACGTTTAAACCAATGTTTGCCAATAACGTATGAGTCTCTTGAGGTAAAGATATATAACATTTCATTTGCCTATTTCATTTAAAAAGACCTATCCTGCAACACAAAAGCATTTGACCTTAATAATGACCTTTCATCTACTTGTCAAAAACTATCATTGGCTATAACTTTTGAAATGTGAATGATAGAGCATTCATATTTGAAGAATAGAAATCTTCTTGAAAACCGTTTTTATTTGTACATTTGCTACTTCAATTGACCACTTCTTAAATTTGATTTTAACATTGATTCCAGGTCCATTCATATTCCTCTTTGAAAAAGCATTTAGGACTATCAAATCCAAAATTATACCTTTTAAAAAACCCATTTCTTCCTGTTCCCAGAATTGACATATTCTAACGTTATTCATGATCTCTATTTCAAACTCTTTATTATATATTTTTGGTATCAAATCCCTTGCTAATACACAACTTTGCACCCTGTTGAGAAATCCAATATATACATGTATTGTACACAAATCAAAGTAATGTTTTGTATACATTCCTCTGGTCTTGGTTTATGTATTATGTTTAGTGTATTTTTGACATTATCGTAAGATCCTCCTGAAAATTTGTAAGCAGTATGTATGTTTATTTTTGTCATTATGGAATTGGTTTTACGTGGACATGTAATGCTGGAATGAATATGTTGGAGATTTTGTTTTCAAAAAGTGCATTACTACTTAAAGTAGGCCTGGTCGGAATTCAATTGTTCAATTAGTTTGTAGAGTCCCCCAGCCTTGGCTATACAAACTTCCTTATCCATCCACCAACATACACAGATTATTTCTGAATGAAGTCAAATTAAACATTTCTTTTTTATTGCTTAAAGTGGTTTATCAGTACGTATGTAGAATTTACGAGATGTTTCTGTCCGCGACATCTAATTTTTTTTTTTTGCATGTATGCATTGCCAAAGTTGACAATGAAATGACAAATTCTTGAGCGATTTGTCCTTCTCTAAGTATATTTTACGGAGAATCGGGCTTTCAGAACTGATTATTTTTAGATTATGTTCCCAAATGACTTTCTGCATGTTAGGATAAGATAAAGTATCTATAATATTCAGACAAAATGACTACCTTTGGTCACCCAAATGATGCCTATATGCGTTTGACATTCAGTAAATATTTTTGTCCTTTCCCCTGATCTATTTAGATTTTTAAGTTTGTACTCTCAAGAAGGATAAATATTTAGATATTTAAGGTTATACTCCCAAGAAGGATGATTATGCAAGAACTATTTTGTTTCTACTTGTGTATTCAAAATACCTAATATGAATATCAGTCTGAAGGAAATGAATCATGGTTTGATCAAATTATGGGTATAATCCCCCCCGTACTTTAAATCTACTTAAAATAACTACCATAAAGCCAGGCGAGCTTGTTGGAGCAGCCGGTGTTTGATATGCCATACAAATTCACATTTACATACATTGCCATAATCTATCATGGACATGCATCTTGAAAAATATGTGAAACGAACAAAATGAAATACTGCTTTTATCTAAGTGTTTAAATTTTGAGACACATATCTCTGATAATATATGATTTTTATGAAATTTCACGTACAATTCACTTGCGTTTAATCTTGCTTCTGCAGGAAATGATGTGGTAAATCATTAGGTCTGTTTTAGAGTTGATATATAGTTTCCTGGTTGTGGCAGGTAAAATCGAGGATCGAACCCAGGGCCCTTGCATTACTATTTATTTTGGTAATCTAACCACTGAGCTACACCCACATCCTGAGGTTGAATTCCATTCAGTCCGAGGCCGGGAATTTACCCTGGAGTATTCCATTCATTCCGAGGCCAGGGATTCACTCCGGGGTATTCCATTCATACTGAGGCCGGGGATATAACTTGGGGTATTCCATTCATTTCGAGGCCAGGGATTCACCCCGGGGTATTCCATTCATTCCAAGGCTGGGGATTTACCCCGGGGTATTCAATTCATTCCGAGGCCGGGAATATACCCTGGGGTATTCCATTCATTCCGAGACCGGGGATTTACCCCGGGTTATTTCATTCATTCCGAGGTCGGCGATTTTCCCCGGGCTGTATTCCATTCATCCGGAAGCCTGTTGGAGTAAATTCCTGTACAACTTGATTGAATACCTGGATAAACTTGATGGTATACATGTACCTGGATAACGAATGTATTTCCTTTGTAACGGAATAAACTCCTTTATTAGGTGCAATCTTTTGTGGTTGGCAAATGATATTATTTATTTACTTGATTAGATAAAACAATAACTTATGTGAGCCATTCTAACTATTGTATAAATAAGGATTGAAGTATTTAAGGTAATCAATGTATATCGATCATATTCCATATCTAATAAATGGATGGTGGGATTTTTGTAATGTATTGTTTTGAAGAGCACATGAAACAAAAATAATCCACAATAGGAATTGACATAATTTTAATTATTTTTAAAAATTTATTTCACCTAGAATTTTACATTGAAGTCTATTGGAAGATCATGTTTTATTAAAACATTTTATAGCGAAATTTATATTTTCATACAAATCTCTTGGTAAAACGTTACATAAAGTTTCTCTTTATGACAATATGAAATGAAATTAATCATTTATCACACATATATTTAGAAAATTATATTTTTCTCATTTTTACCAAGGGCGGATAACTCTTCCTAAAAGTCTCTCGTGCAAAAAGATCGGCTTCTGATGTGAATTTGATCTACTTTACTTTAATCCTTGTTTAACAATAAACATTTATTTTTCAAAGTTGTTCATTATCCTTTCGTTATACATCGAATACCTAAACCAACAATTACGAGTATGTATAGTGTTTTAGAGTTAATTCTCTTTAAACCCGCTTTGTAGACATTTTGTACATCTAGAATAATTATGGAGACTATCTCTGCGAGACTACTGAATGGCGTTTGGCGAGAAGAACAGTGTCGGCCTGATCAAACAAACTCGACTCGTGCAATAGTAATATTGTAGCAAT
Source organism: Ostrea edulis (assembly GCF_947568905.1). Classification (NCBI taxonomy): domain Eukaryota; kingdom Metazoa; phylum Mollusca; class Bivalvia; order Ostreida; family Ostreidae; genus Ostrea; species Ostrea edulis. Next base: position 29,804,403 of record NC_079170.1, read on the forward strand.
TGCTATTCCTGAACACGATACACCTCTCGCATTGCTTCAGAGGCCTAATGAATGTAAATTGATTGTATATACTTTCCTTGAAGAAATTTAAATCCTGAGGTAAACTGGTAGCATTGTAGTAGAAAATGAATCTTTGATACTTATGAATGTCACGAAAATTTTTAATGGAAAACCTTTGGTCTAATATATTTGAATTAAACTGTTTGGATTTTAATTTATAAGACAAATTGTTGAATAGTAAAAGTACATTTAAAAGTTGAATCCCCCCCCCCCCCCAATTTTGTAATATTGAAAATGTTCAACATTTTTTTAGATTTTTTTTTATCTGTTGGCCTTGGTTTTCGTTACAGTTGTAACTCAACCAAAAAATGCCTTTGTTTTTCATCGCAAACTGCAAGATCAACACGAGAGGATATGGGATTTTCAAAGGATAAGAGTTTTTCCCACGAGACATTGTTATGAACATGTGATCTACGAGTATTATTATGAAATGAGAACTTTTTACATTTAGAAAACAAATGTTGCAATAAACATGTGACTCGTTTGATGAATTAACAGATTTAAAGCATACATTTGCATTAACATTTTAATGAGAATTTTATTTATTATTCATAATGTGTTGTCTTGTTTACCGACTGTGCGGTTTATGACAAGTACATCGAAGTGACATCAAATGATTCTGATAGTACATTTATAGGAATTACCCCGATGACCTTAGAAAATTTCACATGGATGCTTTTTTTTTTTTAAATCCTAAATGTCACATGCATAGATATAAACAGCAATTATTCCTTACCTTATTTGGTTACCACAGTGGATTAAAGATTTAAAGACACCTGATGCAAACAAAAATGTTTTTATACAATTTACCGCATCCATTATTTGTTCGTAGATCAAGTTTCAAGTCTCGCCGGGATGTTAATGGTTTTACGATGAATGCATTTAAAATCAAGTAAAAAAAAGATCATTAGAGTAAACCTATTATACTTATCTTATACTTTCTATTCATTACAATTTAATGACGTGTTTTCATCGATTACAATTTTCGTAATATGTGTATCGTGCAACCGTAGTTAGCAGGTTCGAATCCTGTTCTCCAAACCGAGGTCACGCGGCTGCGCACCTCTAACTACAAATGGTTGATATTCATTTATGTTTAGTACTGGCGATAAAGAAAACACTTTAAAAAATCGATTGAAGAACAGAAATGACCTTAAAATATGTTATCTATCTTAGAGTACATGGATCCAGATGAAATAAAAATAAACTGAAATATTTGTGTTAGAGAATCCATTATGTGTAATGCTCTTAAGAAGTCTACCCTAGAGATGCCTCGGATTTTCGTATGCATTGATAAATGTATTGTATATGTATTAAAAGTGTATTTTCTAACCCGTAGTCTACATGACAAATCTAAATATGTACACATCTCTTCCAAGGTATGAAACTCGGGTGACCTTTTGGTGCATCCGGAACACCTCGGGCCGAGGTGTTCCGGATGCTTTTGGTGTTGGTCTGCGTTCGTCTTCATTTTATCGTCGTGCGTTTACAATTGAACATTTTTAACTTCTTGTTAACTACAAATGCAATTCTTTTTAAATTTGGTATGAAGCATTTTTGGGACAAGACAGACATACACTCCTGGACTCTCAGGAACGGAGCAAACATCTTCTCTAGAACTACACACCTGTAAGAAAAATTAACTGCATAGTGATGAAGAGTAGGCAGTCCTCTACCAAAATTGTAAATTTTGTGATCCCCGGGGTAGAGGTTGTGACTCCAGGTGACCAAAAACGCCCGTGGGCCTCTTGTTATAGAGGTACGAAAGAATTGCGAAATACCATATGATCTTCTGAGAAGTCCAATCTTCATGATATGCTGTGACTACGAATAGTGATTTAAAGTCAATGGACGAGGCCAATGGCGACATATTTATATTGTTCTAAAATGGGAGAAAAGTTAATACGCGGCGTCCTATAATTTGATATTTTCTGAATATAAACGATCTGGAGTATCTGCAAATATCAGCTGAATGTGCAGTCCTTAGCTGAACCCTTTAGTTTGATGAATTACTGTTCGTGTGTGCTATAATGATCAGCAAAGCTCCTAAATAAGATCATTTGTTTAACCAGATGTTGTCCTTGATCCAGAGAGATGGTTTGATTGCTGTTTACATACACCGACTCAAAAAAAAAAAAAAAAAAAAAAAAAAAAACCACAAAAAAAGAAGAAAAAACTGCAGCGGATTACTAAATTACATATTACAAACTTCATACCTTTTATACCGAAAATGATTTAAATATAGTTGTGCTTTTTAGCTCACATCTAGCCGAAAGCGATGATTTGCTGATTTACGAAAAACCTCGTTTCAGATGCGAAAATACAAGATAATTATCTAATGATGTTTAATTTTTCGTGCTTTTGTCGCATCCGCTACCATCAGCCGAAATGGCGTAAAATTATGCACTGTTCTTGTGAGGTCACAAAATATGCAAATTAGCTTTTTCAAAATTTTGTCCAGGAAGCAAAAATTAGTTTGACAGTGGAATACTTTGTTCATTCATTAAAGAAGAAAAGTGTGTGAACATGATAATTGTTTATTGATTGATTAATTGATTGATGTTTTCCGCCACACTCAACAATTTTTCAGTTATCTGTTGGCGCCCAGTTTTTATTGGTGGCAGAGAGAACCCAGATACAATGTATCTGGGAAGAGATCACCGACCTTCCGAAAGTAAACTGAGAAACTTTCTAACAGGTGAGAGGCAGTGTGATTTGAGCTCTGAAACTTCGATATTATGAGCAATTTTATCATGTTTAAGATTTTTTTTAAAAACAAAAACGACGTTTACAAACTTATTATCGCTTTGCCATACTGCTCGGATCACTTTAATTGTTAATTAACTCAGGGAATATATCTATATATAGTAACACTATTATGCGTGATAGTATGTGTGTGTATATATATTTCCCTTTTTTAATCGCTGGGTGCGCACGCGCCAGCGATTAATAGGAGGGTACTCAAAAGTCTTCCAATCAACGACACCTACGGCAAAATTTATCAAGTGTAAGGAACAATAACTCTGGGTAGAGATTGAAAATGGCCTTCTCGTGCAATTGCACTTCTGTCAGGATACCGACGCAGTATTCAATATTTCTTTAAAGTACTTAGAATATTCTTGCTGAAAAAAAGAATAAAACCGTAGTAATGGAGAAGAGGGTGTCATCAAAGTTTGCATACTTGTTCTCCAAGGTGAAGCACTCTATTGAATGCAAATGTCAGGGGTCAAAAGTAAAGGTCACTGGATGAAATTCAAGTAGGAAGGATTCAGAAGAACCCGTAGACCTGGGGCTGGTCAAATTTTGCATACTTGTTCCCCGTGGAGTTCTCGAATCCTATGATTTTCAAGATTCAAATGAAACCATGTACTTGAGTTTCAAGGTCAGGAGAAAAAGGTCAATGTCACCACGAAAGCCAATGATACTATTATGATGGCCACATCATAGCAAACTGCACATTTCGATTCACGATAAGGTGTGGATTGTGTTATAGATATTCCATGTCTGGAATTAAAGGTCGATGGACAGATACTAGTACATTTGATATCTGTGTGGGTCATAACGTCCAATGATTGTGATTGTACGTTGCTGTGAGGGGATTTTCCGCTTGGTGGTGCTCTTGATCTCATATGCCTGTAAATAGAATGAATATATTCAATTCCCACGCGACAACAGTTGACAGTGGTACTCGACACGAAAATGAGTTTTTAAAAAGTGAAATGGATTTTATTTTGTTTCAATGATACAGTGTTTCACAGCCCTGGTTTAATGGTCAAAACTGAAAAATGTCTTACTTACTAATTTCTGACATTAATTTTCCCGTTCAATGCTGTTTATAAGAGTATTGCTAGCAGACAAACCTTTTCACGAGTCTCCACATCTGATATTTTAGTAAATTTAATTTCCTACTTTGGAAATGTAGCCCTTTTAGGAAAAAGGACAATAGAAATGTTAAACCTTTATCACAAAGTACTGGTGTTCTTACTCTACCGTTTCACTCTCTGACGTGTTTATTTTGTGTATGTTGTTTTACGCTCCATTCGAGAATTTTTCATTCGAATATAAAGATGACACCAGCTGTACATGAAGTGCTACCAATACTGACCAATAAATGGAGTTCAAGGTCATAGCATCAACGCGACGGCGGGATTGAAAATTTAAACTCGGACCTCGTAGTAAGCACCATAACCTCTTGGGTACCACCCATCACAGTCTCCGCGGGTAGAGGGTGTGACCTCAAGGTCACTCTCTGGGAGTCATTATAAACCCGCACAGGGCACAACGTTTGCTTCCGATCCTAAATCAAGCATTACTATTTTTTTAAAAGCCAATATCACGTGAAAAAACTTAAGAAAGTTACAGAGACAATGAAAGCTGACTCTTAGCGCCAACTTTGACTGCTTGTGATAGGTGGGGTATCCTGACATTGAAGCAAGGTCATTTGTTCAAGATTAAGGTCAATGGTGAGAACCGGTATGTGAATGAGCCCCGCTGGGCAATCACCCATTCTCTGAGAGGCATGATTTTGTAGTTTCTTCACATCTCTGTTCTTTATCATTATGACGGGATGGCATCAGTATCGATATTCAACATGGATTCCTTTAGATCGGTAAAGTTGGCTACTAGTAACCAGCTACTAGTAACTGGCTACTTAAAAAGAGAAAAGCTACTTGAACCAGGAAAAGTTAGCTACTAGTAGCCAGTTACTAGTAGCCAGCTACTAAAAGTAAGAAAAGTTAGCTACTCGTAGCCAGCTACTACAAAATATAAAAGTTATAATTCCTGATAGCTCGCTACCAGATAAAGGTTAATGAGTTTGAAAATTATTATCTATCAGATTTAATTCTGAAGAGGACGAGGAGTCGTATGAAATTTCATGCTCAATTATCTCCAATTACATAACGTTGCAATGCAAAATACGAATAAACTTTTTCAACTGAGTGTTTACTTTAAAAGTGATACGGATTGAATTCAGACCTTTAATCATTTGATATACCATCCATTTTGAGATCTCTGCTACTTTTACAATTTGATTCGAGTTACCCTGAAATTTCAACATAAGTGTGAATACCGTAAGAAACTTTATGTTTGACTTTATGTTTGTATTAGATATCTGACGAATTTACGACTATACATATGGCAAGAAGTGATAGATGGTGTTTTGGTACGCCACGAATTTTCAGATATCGCTCTTTAGGAAATCAGTTACTTATACATTTTGATTATCGGTACAATGAAATTTCAAGATCCGTGTGAATACCTGAAGGAACTCCGTGTTTATATCATATATTTAACTAACTTACAACGATACGTATGGCGAGTAGTGATATTGGGTATCGTGATATGTCATCAATTTTCAGATATCACGCTTAAGGAAGTCAGCTACTTATACCTTTTGATTGCAGGTAACATGAAATTTCAAGCTTTCTACCAATATTTTAAGGCACTCTGAGTTTGTATTAGATATCTGACTAATTTACAATAATCAAAGTGAAGAAGAGTGATATTAGGTATCTTGACATGCCATAAATTTCCATATATCACGCTTAAGGAAGTCAGCTACTTATACCTTTTGATTCCAGGTAACCTGAAATTTCAAGTTTTTCATAAACATCTTAAAGAACTCCTTGTTTGTATTAGATATCTGACTAATTTACAACTATCCATGTGAAGTGGAATGGTATTAGGTATCTGATATGCCATCAATTTTCAAATATCACTCTTAAAGAAGTCAGCTACTTATACCTTTTGATTCCTGGTATCCTGAAATTTCAAGTTTTTTATAAATATCTCAAGGAACTCTGTGTTTCTACTAGATATCTGACTAATATACAATTAGCCACGTGAAGAAGACTGATATTAGGTGTCTTGATATACCATCAATTTCGAGATATCGTGTTTAAGGAAGTTAGCTACTTATACCTTTTGATTGCAGGTAAACTGAAAAGTGTTTAGTAAATATTTTGAGGATTTCCGTTTTTGTTTTAGATATCTGATTAATTTAGCAATGCACATATGACAAGGAGTTATATAGGTATCTTGATATGCCTTCTTTTTTCAGATATCACGCTTAAGGAAGTCATCTACTTGTACATTTTGATTGCAGGTAATCTGAAATTTCAAGTTTTTAGAAAATATTTTAAGGAGCTCCGTGTTTGTTTTAGATATGATTAATTTACCAATGCACACATGACAAGATGTGATATTAGGTATTTTGATATGCCATCAATTTTCAGATATCACGTTCAAGGAAGTCAGCTACTTATACCATTTGTTTCTAGGTAGCCTGAAATTTCAAGTTTTCCGTACATATCTTAAGGAACTCTGCGTTTGTATTAGATATATCATGATTTACCATCTCGCATATGACAAGGAGTGATATTAAGTATCTTATTATGCCATCAATTTTCAGATATCACGCTTAAGGAAGTTAGCTACTTAGACCTTTAGATTCCTGGTTACCTGAAATTTCAAATATTATGTAGATATCTTTTAAGGAACTGTGTGTTTGTATTAGATATCAGACTAATTATTTACTATCCACCTGAAGAGGAGTGATATTAGGTATCTTAATATGCCATCAATTTTCAAATAGATATGTTAGATATCTGACTAATTTATCTTTGTCGATATTACTGGGCTTTATATGAAGTGTCTTGATATGCAATCAATTTTCAGATATCACGTTCTACGAAGTCAGCTACTTATACCTTTTGATTCCAGACATCCTGAAATTTAAAGTGTTTTGTATATAGCTTAAGGAACTATGTGTTTCTGTTAGATATCTGACTAGTAAATTACTATCCACGTGAAGAGGTATGATAATAGGTATCAAGATACATAATATCACTCCTCTTCACGTGGAGGGTTGTAAGTTATAGTCAAATATCTAATACAAACGCAGAGTTCCTCAAGATATTTACAGAAAACTTCAAATTTCAGGATACTTAGAATCAAAAAGTATAAGTAGCTGACTTCCTTAAGGGTGATATCTGAAAATTAATTGTATATCAAGATACCTAATATCACTCCTCTTCATGTGGATAGTTGTAAGTAAGTCAGATATCTAATACAAAAGCAGAGTTACTTAAGATATTTATGAAAAAGTTGAAATGTTAGGTGTCGAGGAATCAAAATATAAGTAGCTGACTTCCTAAAGGGTGATATCTGAAAATTGATGGCATATCAAGATCCCTAATATCACTCCTCTTCATGTGGATAGTTGGAACTTAGTCAGATATCGAATACAAACGCAGAGTTCTTTAAGATATTTACGGAAAACTTGAAATTTTAGGTTACCTGCAATCAAAAGGTATAAGTAGCCGACTTCCTTAAGCGTGATATCTCAGAATTGATGGCATATCAAGATACCTAATATAACTCCTTGTCATATGTGCACTAGTAAATTAATATGATATCTAATACAAACACATACTTCCTTAGAATATTTGCTAAAAGCTTTAAATTTTAAGCTTCTTGGAATCAAAAGGTATAAGTAGCCGACTTCCTTAAGCGTGATATCTGAAAATTGGTGGCATATTAAGATACTTAATCTCACTCCTTGTCGTATATAAGATGGTAAATTAATGAGATTTATAATACAAAGACAGAGATCCTTAAGATATTTGCGAACAGCCTGAAATTTTAGGTTACTTGGAATCAAAAGGTATTAGTAGCTGACTTCCTTAAACGTGATATCTCAAAATTGATGGCATATCAAGATACCTAATATAACTCCTTGTCATATGTGCATTGGTAAATTAATCATATCTAATACAAACACGGAGCTTCTTAAAATATTTTCTAAAAACTTTAAATTTCAGTTTACCTGCAATCAAAAGGTATAAGTAACTGACTTCCTTAAGCGTGATATCTAAAATTTGATGGCATATCAAGATACCTAATACCATTCCACTTCACATGGATAGTTGTAAACTAGTCAGATATCTAATACAAACACAGAGTTCTTTAAGATATTTATGAAAAACTTGAAATTTCAGGATACCAAGAATCAAAAGGTATTAGTAGCTGACTTCCTTAAGTGTGATATCTAAAGATTGATGACATATCAAGATACATAATATCAGATTTTGTCATATGTACATTGGTAAATTAATCAGATATTTAAAACAAAGACGGAGTTCCTTAAAATATTTTCTAAAACTTTAATTTTCAGGTTACCTGTAATCAAAAGGTATAAGTAGCTGACTTCCTTAAGCGTGATATCTCAAAATTAATGGCATATCAAGATACCTAGTACCACTCCACTTCACATGGATAGTTGTAAACTAGTCAGATATCTAATACAAACACAGAGTTCTTTAAAATATTTATGAAAAACTTGAAATTACAGGATACCAGGAATCAAAAGGTATAAGTAGCTGACTTCCTTAAGCGTGATATCTGGAAATTTATGGCATGTCAAGATACCTAATATCACTCTTCTTCACTTTGATAATTGTAAATTAGTCAGATATCTAATACAAACTCAGAGTGCCTTAAGATATTTGCGAAAAACTTGAAATTTCAGTTTACCTGCCATCAAAAGGTATATGTAGCTGACTTCCTTAAGTGTGATATCTGAAAATTGATGACATATCACGATACCCAATATCACTACTCGCCATACGTATCGTTGTAAATAAGTTAAATATATGATATAAACACGGAGTTCCTTCAGGTATTCACACGGATCTTGAAATTTCATTGTACCGATAATCAAAATGTATAAGTAACTGATTTCCTAAAGAGCGATATCTGAAAATTCGTGGAGTACCAAAACACCATCTATCACTTCTTGCCATATGTATAGTCGTAAATTCGTCAGATATCTAATACAAACATAAGGTCAAACATAAAGTTTCTTACGGTATTCACACTTATGTTGAAATTTCAGGGTCACTCGAATCAAATTGTAAAAGTAGCAGATATCTCAAAATGGATGGTATATCAAATGATTGAAGGTCTGAATTCAATCCGTATCACTTTTAAAGTAAACACTCAGTTGAAAAAGTTTTATTCGTATTTTGCATTGCAACGTTATGTAATTGGAGATAATTGAGCATGAAATTTCATACGACTCCTCGTCCTCTTTAGAAATAAATCTGATAGATAATAATTTTCAAACTCATTAACCTTTATCTGGTAGCGAGCTATCAGTAATTATAACTTTTATATTTTGTAGTAGCTGGCTACGAGTAGCTAACTTTTCTTACTTTTAGTAGCTGGCTACTAGTAACTGGTTACTAGTAGCTAACTTTTCCTGGTTCAAGTAGCTGGCTACTAGTAGCCAACTTTTCTCTTTTTAAGTAGCCAGTTACTAGTGGCCAACTTTACCGATCTAAAGGAATCCATGTTGAATATCTGGTTACTAGTAGCTAAGTTTTCCTGGTTCAAGTAGCTGGCTACGAGTAGCTAACTTTTCTTACTTTTAGTAGCTGGCTACTAGTAGCTAACTTTTCCTGGTTCAAGTAGCTGGCTACTAGTAGCCAACTTTTCTCTTTTTAAGTAGCCAGTTACTAGTAGCTGGTTACTAGTAGCCAACTTTACCGATCTGATTCCTTTTTACTCGTCCCCAGGGCAATACAGCAGTGATGTTTTAAAATGTACATACCTTAACAGTCGACTACGAATGAAATCACGTTAGTTTGAATAATGTAAGTACTGTTAGGTTCAAACGTTTCAAATGTATTAATTAGCATGTCGTTGTAGAATGTATGTACGGCTCAAGTTGTCTAAATGATCAGCAGGTGCCCGTGGACCTCTCGCGCTTGTTTTTATTAAACCATCTGAGGATCAATAATGTCTCACTAATTACCTCTCTGTGATACAGATAAGAGGTGTAGAAATAGAATATTGTTATTTGTAATGTTTTTTTATATAAAGTTGTTTTAGATATGTCAAACGTATCCACTTCCATAATATTTGAAATAAAAAAGGCAAGTTTTGTTTAAATTTACAGCGTTTTGTCATGTTTGATTGTCTAATAAATGTCAGCTGAATAATAATTTTATCATATAGCTGAGTTCATCACAGTTTGAAAACATATTTTTGGCTGTGTACTCCTAATTAATTTTATCATTGACACCAAAGTTCACAGTTTCGGAGTCGACGAACTTTTATGAATGACCTTGGACTTAGAGACTCGTTTTGTTTGTCGCCGATATGCACTAGAATCATGCGCGGCGTGATCGTCCCTCTACCTATGGGAGATTTTCCCCTACATGTTCTGTGCATCATACTTGTATTTTCATTTATCCTTTGGGTTGTTAAAATATTTAAAATATAGAGTGTTTTCGAAAGCCAGTTTGATTAAAACCACTCCCATCAGGAGTGTAAGATTTAATCAGCTTTACGAATGCCTAATTACGGAAGCTTATTAGGGGCATGGGTATAATTTGTTTTATTAAAAAAGTCGTTATTACGAGATAAGAAGTTGTGATAATGGGATATCTTTGCATTAAAATTTAGTAAATGTATGAAATTTCTGGTGCACCTAGAAAGTTTTCAATAAGTAAATCTGATGAATGGTTATCGCCTCTCCATCCCCCACCCCGCGCATCAACGTGAGAAATGCCAGTGACATACATCCTCATTTCTCCTCTGTAACACTTTGGTTTCTGATATAAAGTAAAACTTGACAAGAGGAATCTCTTTGGCTAAAGGTTGACCTCTATTGGTTTATAAAGTCCAAGGTCACATATTGTAAGAACGATTTCAATAACATATCTCGAATACTATTTGAGCTTTATTTCAGGAACGAAGAATATACTTGATTCAAGAATTGTCCTATTTGTTGTTAGACAGAGGGTTAAAGGTCAAATGAAGAAAGTCACTAGGTCACATTGATGGTGTATATTTAGTCTAGTACTGATTTAGCCTTGAAACTTCGCATGAAGTTATAAATAACTTCAGCAGCATTTATGTTTTGTAACAATACTGTGATTGCGTGAAGGCTGTTGTGTAGTACTTTAACATCATGCATTTCTAGTCGAGAATCTGTTTCCCCAGCCAATTTGTCTCTGAATTTATTTTAAAGACTCATTTTTTTCCGTTTTGAATAAATGACAAGTTTTTTTCAATTTTCATAACATGTTGTTTTTGGGGGGGGGGGGGGGAGGGGGGACATAAACAGAACTACAATGTTGCCTTGAATATAACATAGTCACAAGAACACGAATGGTAAACAATTCTTTCTCGATGCTTTAAATTGTATATGAGTTTTAGCAATTCAACTTCACATGAAGAGTAACATGAAGACTTACACAGACGATCCCTTCTGGTCTTAAGTCAAAATGTCAAGGGCACTTGGTAACATGTAAGAAATGAATTGTGAACGATATCCCAAACAGTACTTGTGTTTCAAATTATAATGCGTCTATCACAAATGACCTCTATGAATTATAATGCGTCTATCACAATTGACCTCTATGAATTATAATGCGTCTATCACAATTGACCTCTATAAATTACAATGCGTCTATCACAAATGACCTCTATGAATTATAATGCGTTTATCACAATTGACCTCTATAAATTATAATGCGTTTATCACAAATGACCTCTATAAATTATAATGCGTCTATCATAAAGAGAGGTCCTCTATAAACTTTGAGATCAAAGGTCATTAACTCAAATAATTTATGAAAAACATTCTGGTCATATTTGTCCCATTTTAAAATATACAGATCAAATAGAAACTTTTTAAGAGGGAAGCATGATAACTGAATTTATTCTCCCCACCTTTATATATCTTCACTAATGTGAAATACATTTTACCCAAGATAGGTTTGATATGATCGTTAACTATTAATGGTTGCTCGTGAGAGTAAAATCAACGAAAAGAATCCATGACGGGGGGATTTGGTTGTGCCGCTTTAAGGAACCCATGGAGGAAAATCAAATGGATTTTAAACAATAAATGGCGTTGATGGTAATTTTATTTTTATTCAAAGTATTGATTTAAAATCATATCGTCCTCCATTCAATTTGGGAAAATATTCACCCCAAAATGCCCCGCTCTTGGCTATTCATTTATGCACCCATCTCCCTTAAAATCTGCATCCGGGGCTTTCCTTAGTGCCGTTCCTTCGATTGAGCAGACGTATTCAGCAATCATGCCGTCGGCGATACGCAGTGACAGTTTGCAGAAGACAGTGGCAATCAATTTCCACTACACTCTATGCAAGCCTTGTGCTCTCAGACTAACATGATTTGTACACGCAATCTTTTTGACCATCCAATGTACATGTACTTCATATAAGTATATGCAAAGCTTATTTTAAATTCATCAATTCTTTTTCATTTTACCATAAATGCAGAACTGTAAATATTTTTTTCTGTAGATGTTGTGTTAAACATTCTTGTATTTTTGTTTTTAGTTTCTCCACAGAAGTTTTGATACTTCTTCGTTAGAGTAGCTAAAACCGAAGCCCTTTTTTCTTTCTGATGCACTTAACAAAACAATGTTTGTTCTTCCGCAATTCCCGTACAACAATAGAAATCAAGAGCCGATTAGACAGCTCAATCAATGCTGGTTTTCAAATAAGATTTATACTTTATTTGAACATTTCAAAGTACACTTGGATCACAGAAACTCATTTCATTCAGTTAAAAGTACTGTATTGTCATAAATAAATTGTTTTTGTCGTAGACAAATTGTTTGTTCTCTCTCGCTAGGACAGTTTGTTGTTCGTCTGACTTTCATAAAGATGTCTCTGATTGTACGTGTACTTTAACGTTTTCTTTAGCCTAACTGCAGTTTTTGTATGGAAATTGTTTTGAGTTAGGCATTTCTTTGAAATCACTAACTATAGTATTTTGATTAGTTTTGGTATTTTTTGGTAATCAAGAAGGTTCAAATACCATTATAAATATCCAAAGCAAAATTTACATCATTTCCAAAAGTTGTTAAATTTATCAAATTGGCACACTGTTCTGCGGACTATAAGAAGTTCAGTCTGATTTCTTGAGGCACTAGTTTTATAAAGAATAATGAAAGTCTTACCGAAGTAAAATGGTTCTCCAAGAAACACTACGAATCTAAACAAAATAGAATCTGCTCTAATTTACATAGATATTAAAGTGTACATGGCCGTGATCTTTAGAATCCTGATTCGTCATTCATGTCATCATTTCCAGAAATCCAATTCAACACCATTTTTGTCCAGAATATTCTCCCTTTGTACGTTTTAATATGTACATGAAATTTTGTTTTTAGACAAATTTGCGCAGATTAATTTTCATAATATCAATATATGCAAGTACTGTATAAAAAGTCATACGTAATTTATTTACTAATATTAACCTTTTTTCCTAAAAAAAAAAAAAAAGAAAGAAAAAAATAGGGTGAGAAAAGAAAAAGATTTTGCAAATTACTGTTGGAATTTTTCGCTTTGTGCTATTTTTGCCACGAAGCAGCACTGGGGTACGATTTTGCATGGATTTGAATTAACCACAATTTATTTTGCCTATCATGCCGGATTTATATTAGTAGACAGGAAACAAAGGCAATCAAACGAAATTCCCGATAACCGTATACACATGAAAATGGACGTCTTATTTTTAGTGCACCTGGCCGAATACCACTGTGAACAATTTATTTTACTACATCCGTCTGTCGGTATCCGTAAATACATATTTTCTTCTCTAGGATGCACATCATACTCAGTTACCATGCTTTTTACAACTGTTGTCTTTGTGCTACAAGTGGTGTTACTTTTCGGAGCGATCCGAATTTCTTTATGGTTACCACGGCTTTTGATTGGCTACGATCCGAATTCCTTTACGGTTACCACGGCTTTTGATTGACTGAACCAAAAATAGTCTTCGTTTGCAGTGCAGCTGTATGTCCACTTATTTACTTATCCTCTTCGTCCCGGATGGGATATATGGCTTCAACAAGTAGCTACCATCTACCTCTGTCTTTTGCCACAAACTGTGCTTGTTCCCATGAATAGCACATCTCCTCTAACTCACGGACGTTGTGACCGGTCGACAGGGGATGCTTACCCCCTCCTAGGCACCTGATCCCACCTCTGGTATATCCAGGGGCTCCTGTTTGCCCAACTCTCTATTTTGTATTCCTTATAGGAGTTGTGAGATTGATCACTGTTCCTTATCTTCACCTATCATGTTACAGTTCTTCGTCTGGTGGTGCGTGGTCTACCTCTCTTTCCAGGTGGTGTCCAATAAAAGGCTATCTTGGGTGTTCTGTTCTGGGGCATTCTCATTACATGCCCAGTTATCAAATTTAGTACCAATATTCCTCTAAAGCTCTTTTTCATTTATCTGAATTTCGATTTGGCCCCCATGGCCTTTGGCTGACCAAGACAAAAATCATCCTGTGTTCCCGAACGGAACTATTTCCGGTGTAGCACTTTGTGTTTGTATTGTAACCCTCGTAGAAGTGTTGATATTTTTCGGAGCTATACAAATTTCAATACGTCTGATGTGACTTTAGATTGGCTCAAACAAATCTAATTCTTCCGGAATCTGTTACTAAAAGTTACCTAGCTGCAGAACTGTAGCTCTCTGAAAAAAATATTGTGACGGAACAGAGAGCTACATATACAGATCCACCCCAGATATTGAATTTATGAGACAGCAACACAAGAATACAATTATATGAGGCCTCAACCGTGCGCAGCTTTTAGTGCGCCGTAAATCGAAGGTTTATATAAGGGGTAGATCTGAAGCTCTCTGTTCCGTCACATACAATGTATTTTTTTCCCCCAGAGAGCTACAGTTCTGCAGCTACAAGTTACCGTAATCTTTGTACAAATGCTGCTCTGGTACTTTTGCAAAAGTATTAATACTTATTGAAGCGATCGTAATTTTCAATTCTAGCTAACATAGGGTTTGATATACTGAGATATAATCTCTTTATTTCGTGAATGGCTGCATCCTTATTCATACTATGTACAAACGTTCGTCGAGTGATTTCGAGGAAGTACTTTTTGGCATTTGATTAATAAGGATAAAATCGATATCTCCATAATTGCTACAAACGCATTTACCATACTCACTTACCAACTCATTTTCCAAACTTTCTTACCATACAGCTCGTGGGTATCCGGGTTAGAATATGTCCTCAGTACCCCTTGCTTGTCGTAAGAGGCGACTAAATGGGGTGGTCCTTGGGATGAGACCGCAAAAAAAGAGGTTCCTTGTCACAGCAGGTGTGGCACTATAAAGATCCCTCCCTGCTCAAAGGTCATAAGCGCCGAGCATAGGCCTAAATTGTGCAGCCCTTCACCGGCAATGGTAAAATCTCCAGATGAGTGAAATATTCTCGAGAGGGACGTCAAACAATATACAATCAATCACTTACCAAACTCGCTTACTATGCTCACTTACCATAGATGTCACCTCCTTTAAACGTCGCGTTATTTTATCACTATGACCGCAATGGATTTTGATTGGCTACGACAACTTGCTTTCATATCAAACTTGGGTTCTAACATTCGTATTCCCTGTGGATATAAATAATCTTTATACATACAGATCAAGAAAACGACGACTCTGTTAAAATCAGGATGAAAATATCTCCTAAGTGGATGAAGAGCCAGGGTAACTGCTCGTGATCATGCATACCATTATATATCATACATATGTATAAAACAAAACACAGTGATTCATTTGATGATAAAGATTCAATATTCATTTTCATATCTCCGGTTTTAATTACTAAACATACCAAAGTAGGCGTTGAACTTTGGAGAAAGAAAGAATTTGGAAATTAAAGAAATGTCACCATACTAATTCACGTACTTGAAATAAGTCGGTTAATAATATTACTTTCTGTAATAAAAAACCGCAACAGCTATAAAACAACAGTATTAATAACTGAAATTGCCATTTTATGCCTGCAGTTGGAATACGAAAGATATTAGCATCAGCAATTCAAAATTTTATTCGCTCGAGTGAACAGTAGCATATAGAAAATATGAACAGCTCTGAGCAATTTTATATTTCGTATTGGTTAAGTGCAAGGCCAGACAATTGTGATTGTGTTAATATTGACAGTACGTGATTAATGAATCATGAGGAAGGGGAATATTTTCTAATTAGCAATGATGCCAAAAACCATTGAAATCAGAGTGCAAATCGTACGTTTCCTTCACCTCAGAATATATTTTGATTCGATCGAGATGTGACATTTTTCAGTATGGATGATAACATTTCGGCATTAAATGAGAAATATTCCTCCATTGTGCTCCCAAATACTATTCTGATGTCCTGTGGAATCGTGGCTGGTGTTTTTGGGAACGCAACCATCATCATCATTTACATCGCCCATATTGACGACAAAAAAGGCGACCGGTACTTCATTCCGATCCTCGCTTTTATAGATTGTCTGGGAAGCATCTCTAACGGTTTATTCTACGTCATCGACAATTTCTATATATTTAGCTTCCCCAGTGAAATTCTGTGTCGTGTGTTATTGTTCGTTTTGACCTTTGCCTCTGGTTTCTCTGGTCATGTTCTTGGTGCAATAGCTCTTCAAAGATACCTTCTGATATGTCATCCATATGGAAAACAACTGACTTTATTCCGGAGACGCCTAGCGGTTATTGTGATAACATTTGCTTGTATCATATACGGGACCCCTTTGTTGATTATCAGTGGGGTTGAAACGTCACAAAAGACATTTCAGAACAGGACATTCTCGACCAATATTTGTGTATTTGATGTGAACCCCAGTACACTTACCATTGTATATTTCGGATCCTTCCTTTTACTGACGACTGCCAATATTACTGTAACATCTGTTCTGTATATTCTCATCATGAAAACGATTTACAAAACTCTGTACGAGGATAAAAAACTAAGAAAAAATTTGATGAAAAACCTGCAACATGAAAAAGTAAGCATCAGTGGGAAGGACGACATTTTTAATATCTGCATTGACCATATTGATGCTGACGAAAAAACTAGGAAAATTAGTGTAGGAAGCAATTACAGTCAGACTAAGCGATCCGAACATCGGTTAAATATCCGAACCAAGATCAATGTGATGTTCATGACTATCGTCGCATTCTATGTCCTCTCATACATACCGTCCATTGTAATATTAATTCTGACTTACACCTTAAAGGACTTTTACTACCTCCAATTACCAGAGAGCTTGTTGAACGTTTGGATATTTTTCGCTCGCTTCTTGTTGTTGAACCACGTTGTGAATCCTTTAATTTATGGCTATTTTGACGTCAAACTACGATCAAACGTAAAGCGCATGTGCTGTTTTTGCACGTCAAACAATAGACAGCAGTCGTCTGTCGTGAACTAGGACTGGTTTGTTTTTGTATACCTGTCAGATAACTCTAAGGGCTATTTCAAATAGGTAACACCGTTGTTATAATGTTAAAACATATGATTCGTCACAAATATAGAATGATTAATTTCCTGCAGACGTACAACCAGGTAATACAATACAGTGTAATACAAACAATATACATAGAGTTTAATACAAACAATATACATACAGTTTAATACAAACAATATACATACAATACAATACAATACCGAAGGTCAACAGGATTGATGAAGTAGAGAAAAATTCTTACAATTCTTTAAGTACTTGTCTACCTTTAAAACTTTCTAAATTCTTGTTGGAAGAAAATTTTTGTATTTTATTGTCCTGTGTATGACAAACTTCGATTTCAATATTATGATATTTTTTAGTGACAAATTATACTGTGGTACTGATTCCATTAAAGAAATTGTTAACCCATGTGATTATGATATTACAAAACGTTTGTGTAACTATTTAATCAAATAGATGCTTTATGCAGAGAAAACAAATCGATGGACTTTAAAAGAACCGTATGAATATCTCCTATATGCTATAGTCATTGTGTCATAATTTTTCTCTCTTCTTTTTTTGTTTGTTATCTGTCATTTGTTAGGTTATTTTGACGGTATGCCAACATGGTGATGTCAATAAATAAATTGAAATTATCTAATACCATTTTTACAACCCACTGAAAAATTCTCACGAAGACAAAGACTTAACCTTTTATCAGATACGATCAGTTATATCTTTAATACATAAACGGGAAAAGGCAAAACTGGGTAATTGCTTCATAGTATCTGCTGTAAAGGAGAAACTTCATACGTTTTATGCCATATCATATGCGAGATATGGAGTAAATCGAATGTGAATTCTCAAAATAACTTTTAGTAAATTTGAAATTACAAAACCTTTCTAAAATCAACAGCAACAAAACGTACGGCTTTTCAACACTTTATACGACCATTCCTCAGTTAATAAATTAAAGACTATGTTTTGAACATTATAGACAAATGCTTCTTCCAGTACAAATATCCATATTTTAGGATAATACTTAGTTAAACACCATTCTGATTCTACGGCATCTACTAATAATCTGAAGTTGATATTATGAAGATGCTGGAGTTCGTAATCAGCAGCATGTTATATATGTAGTTTTTAGAGATCAGATCGTCAAACTTGTCTGTCAGAATTTCAATGGGCAAAAAATTGTGCTCCTTTATTAGCTGACTTCTTTTTGTATTTTTATGAGGCAGAATTTATTCAAAAGCTTCTACATGAGAGGAAGTATTTTACTGTGGCCTTCAACTTGACATTTATATATATCGACGACGTTTTTTCCCTATCAACAACACACACGTACATTTAGGTGTCAATTTGATATATCATTGTGAATTCGAAATATAAGAAACCTCAGAGTCTTCCATATCTATTTCATATTTGAATGTTTTACTGAACCTAGACGTTAATGGCCAACTGAAGACTCAATTTTATGACAAACAGGATGTCTTTATATTCTCCATCAAGATGTAACAATATTGCATTATCACATGTTTATATTCTTAACTGATTCATTATGTGTGAGCATGTTCTGCAAATGATTGGTTTTTAAACCATGGCAGGCTCTGACTAATAGGTTCAGGGTTTTCAACAGTCTATGTTAAACTCGACATTTTGCAAAATCCGTGATTAGAATAACCTAGCCATTGGTAAAACCTGTTATTAGGCCGAATGCTGTTTGACATGTTTCATACCAACTATTAGGCCGTTCTTTACATACTGGTTTTTACTGCGGATTACTCTATTTATCTGATAAAGATTCAGTGTTAACAGCGGGTGTAACCGTCAACAGAAATACGGAGAGAGATCATTTATGTTACATAAGGAACATTTAATTTTGAGCTTCAAGCGACTTCCTAATAATCAAGTTTTATTTACTGCACATGAAGTTTTGTTATGGTGAATAACCTTAATTTCATTGTGAAACCTTCTACACATATTAGACTTTAGATTTTGATCATTTAAAGTGAAAAATAAAATTTAGGGGGAAATCGTGAATCAGTCCCTTTGATTGTGATTTCCCGCGCTTGCGCGAGGTTTCATCTAATATCATATTATATTTACGAAAGGCCTATCAGTTTTTGGAAATATACCAGCTTATATACCTCAAACCTATTCACAAGCAAATATTGAATGGGTTGTATTTACATTAATGCATCTTAAACGCGGTGGTTAGTCTTAGATTAATTCAGGTGCATACAGCAGTGGTCAGCCTATTTCAAAAGCTGAAAGTTCATGAGATATATCAAACTTCAGTTTCAGGTAGTAAGAATGTTAAAGGTAAACAAGAGTACCGTAAACGGTACAATATACACCCGTCGGACAGTGAAATTCAACTTGGAAGCATATTGTGCACTCTGAATTGATACAACACACATTCTGAATAGAAAAGTCTTAAAGTGGGTCACGGTGCACCAATCCATCTGACACGTGAACAGATTATGTATTTCTCTGAGAGTGAGGTTGTGACAAAATGTCGGTGCAAAATATGATAAAAAGTCCAGGAAACCATTTGAACTACTCTTAGCCCTAAAGTAGGTCATGGTGCACCAATTAAGTTGAAATGTTTGAAATGTGAACTGATTATGTATTTCTTTAAAAGGTAGGTTGTGACTAAATTTCAGAGCAAGACCTGTGACCATACCAAAAAAAAAAAAAAAAAAAAAATCTGGAAAACTGTTTGACCTACTTCTAACCCTTAAGTACTGTAGGTCATAGTGTGCCAATCCAGCTGAAATGCAAGCTGAACTTGTATTCCTCCAAACGAAAGCCTTTGGCTAAATATCAGGGCAATATCTGTATCCGTAATGAAAAAAATTCGAAAAACTGTCTGACCTACTTTTAGTCTAAAAGCAGGTCAAGGATGGATCAATCCAGCTGAAATGGAAACTGAACTTGTATTCCTCTGAGAAAGCATTTGACTGAATATCAGGGCAATATCCCTATCCATAATGGAAAAAGGCCCGGGAAACTGTTTGACTTATTTTTTCCAAAAAGTAGATCAAGGATATACCAATTCAGCTGAAATGCAACTGAACTTGTATTCCTATGAGAGGAAGCCTTTGACTAAATATCAGGACAATAACTGTATCCGTAATGAAAAAAGTCCGGAAAATTGTCAGACCTATTTCATCTCAAAAGTAGGTCAAGGATGAACCTATCAGGCTGAAATGCAAACTGAACATGTATTCATCTGAGACGAAACCTTTGACTAAATATCAGGGAAATATCTGTATCCATAATGAAAAATTTGACCCAGTTTCAGTTCAAAAGTAGGTCAAGGATGGCCCAATCCAGCTGAAATGCAAACTGAACTTATATTCCTGCAAGAGGAAGCCTTTTTCTAAATTTCAGGGCAATATCTGAATCCGTAATGATAAAAACCCGGAAAACTGTTAGACCTATTTTTAGCTCAAAAGTAGGTCAAGGATGGGCCAGTCCAGCTGAAATGCAAACTGAACTTGTATCTCCAAGAGGAAACCTTTAAGTAAATTTCAGGGCAATATCTGTATCCATAATGGAAAAAAGTCCGGAAACTGTTTGACCTATTTTTAGCTCAAAAGTATGTTACTGCAAGAGGAAGCCTTTGACTAAATTGCAGGACAATATCTGTATCCATAATGAAAAAAAAAAAAAGCCCGAAAAACTGTTTGACCTACTTTTAGTCTTTATATAGGTCATGGACGGACCAATTCAGCTGAAATGCAAACTCACTTTTACAATTCTTGAGGGAGGTATTGTGACCAAATTTCAAAGTTGCACATGCATCCGTTACAGAAAAAAGTCCGGAAAACATGACCCAGGACGGACAGTCAGCCAGCTGGACAGACACACGGACAGCGCCATAACATAATACGTCCCGTCTAATGACGGGCATATAAAAAAACCCGTAGTGAATGTAAAAATGTTTTTCCTGCATCTCAGGTACATACCCACGGTTCACTGAGTCTACTGGGTATTTTAGATGTTGAAACTAAAATCAAAGCTACTATCAAAAGTTTCTAGTGTTTAAAAAAAAATACAGAGAGGGAAAGTAAGTTTACCCATCTACTTAAATGCTTGTGTAAAGCATTATCATATGGATTATAAATATTTGTTAAACTCAAAGATAACCTCTCTTTGTGACCAGAACCTTGAATTCCTTCCAATTGCAAATCGATGACTGCAAATGACCCGCATAATTTCAGTGTGTACTTTGCATCAAGCTGGCTGTAAGTTCATTCCTAAAAAATGTTTTATTGTTTTAAAATCCTTGAAAATGACAAGCAACATTATCCTATCATTACTTACAGAATTAAAGGGCAGTAATTCTTGCATCATTTTTCTATGACGTCGATGCTCAAAGACACAACATATCTTACGCTGGAAAATGGTGGGAAATTACATCTTATTCTTAGGAGTATGCAACACACTGAAATGCTGCTAGTATATCATTTGATCAAGAAAATAATTTGAAGAGTTATAAAACTGAAAACTGATTTTATAACACATGTACTAAAATGATGTATTAATCAGAAACTCTCGGTACACGGAATAGACTCAAGAAATGACGTAGGTTTTGACCCTGTATCTATTTCATCCGTAAGCTAACAAGCGCCAGCATAACATATAGGTAGATAAATCCGGGTTTGTAGTGGTCCATCTGAAGTAGCAAAGAGCTATTAAACGTTGTATTGGTAAATATGCATTCATTCCATCAGATGCTTGAAGTGGTGAAAGTTTTCTTTGTCTGGTAACCTTTCATTTGGTGTTCAATCTCCACACACACACTATATAATGCCTCACTTTGCTACGAATGTATCAATAAAGAGCACGTGGATTTTGCCAACTATTGTGAGCGCAATTAAAACATGTACATGTATCTAATTAATGTATTTCCCACACCATCATTTTTCATAATACGTTATTTTCATGACAGTAAAGCATCATCGGCAAATTGATCTACAGCTTGTTTTGACTTTGGCGGTTGGGCAAATGCCATGACACTGTCAGGTGTAGCTGAGTGTTCAGAACCCACGTTTTGAACATCATTCCAAGGTTCTCTAACGGCCACGGCATCTGTCTATTGTTCACGTATATTTATCATAAGGCGCATAGAAAGAACAGGGGCAAATACTTCAGTGACTGAGTACAAGTCATGGCCGGATTCCAATCATTGCTTCCTCGCCAAACGTAGCGATGTATCCAAAACTCACTCACGATAGCTCAGTTTTGCCTAACAACACTTTGCTAAACTCACAAAGTTCAAACAAGCGGTCCTTTTTAAACTCGTTTAGGTCGCTCATCTATCATGATAACTATGCGTTTCAAAGAAGATTTTGCACGATGATATAATGAAAGTCTTTTGAATTTGTTCACACGACGCTTTGTCAAAAGCACGTGGTTGTCAGAAAACTTGCACATGCCGTCCTTAGTTATGAACTCACAATCATTACATTCATTACTGTTCTGAACTCAGTCATTACATTCATTACTGTTCTGAACTCAGTCATTACATTCATTACTGTTCTGAACTCACAGTCATTACATTCATTACTGTTCTGAACTCAGTCATTACATTCATTACTGTTCTGAACTCACAACATTACATTCATTACTGTTCTGAACTCAGTCATTACATTCATTACTGTTCTGAACTCAGTCATTACATTCATTACTGTTCTGAACTCACAACATTACATTCATTACTGTTCTGAACTCAGTCATTACATTCATTACTGTTCTGAACTCACAACATTACATTCATTACTGTTCTGAACTCAGTCATTACATTCATTACTGTTCTGAACTCACAGTCATTACATTCATTACTGTTCTGAACTCACAATCATTACATTCATTACTGTTCTGAACTCACAACATTACATTCATTACTGTTCTGAACTCACAGTCATTACATTCATTACTGTTCTGAACTCAGTCATTACATTCATTACTGTTCTGAACTCACAACATTACATTCATTACTGTTCTGAACTCACAGTCATTACATTCATTACTGTTCTGAACTCACAACATTACATTCATTACTGTTCTGAACTCACAACATTACATTCATTACTGTTCTGAACTCACAATCATTACATTCACTACTGTTCTGAACTCACAATCATTACATTCATTACTGTTCTGAACTCACAACATTACATTCATTACAATTCTGAACTCAGTCTTTACATTCATTACTGTTCTGAACTCACAATCATTACATTCATTACTGTTCTGAACTCACAACATTACATTCATTACAATTCTGAACTCAGTCTTTACATTCATTACTGTTCTGAACTCACAATCATTACATTCATTACTGTTCTGAACTCACAATCATTACATTCATTACTGTTCTGAACTCAGTCATTACATTCATTACTGTACTGAACTCACAACATTACATTCATTACTGTTCTGAACTCACAATCATTACATTCATTACTGTTCTGAACTCAGTCATTACATTCATTACTGTTCTGAACTCAGTCATTACATTCATTACTGTTCTGAACTCACAACATTACATTCATTACTGTTCTGAACTCAGTCATTACATTCATTACTGTTCTGAACTCACAACATTACATTCATTACTGTTCTGAACTCACAGTCATTACATTCATTACTGTTCTGAACTCAGTCATTACATTCATTACTGTTCTGAACTCACAATCATTACATTCATTACTGTTCTGAACTCACAATCATTACATTCATTACTGTTCTGAACTCAGTCATTACATTCATTACTGTTCTGAACTCACAACATTACATTCATTACTGTTCTGAACTCAGTCATTACTTTCATTACTGTTCTGAACTCACAATCATTACATTCATTACTGTTCTGAACTCACAACATTACATTCATTACTGTTCTGAACTCACAGTCATTACATTCATTACTGTTCTGAACTCACAACATTACATTCATTACTGTTCTGAACTCACAGTCATTACACTAATTACTGTTCTGAACTCACAATCATTACATTCATTACTGTTCTGAACTCACAACATTACATTCATTACTGTTCTGAACTCACAATCATTACTGTTCTGAACTCACAGTCATTACATTCATTACTGTTCTGAACTCAGTCATTACATTCATTACTGTTCTGAACTCACAGTCATTACATTCATTACTGTTCTGAACTCAGTCATTACATTCATTACTGTTCTGAACTCACAACATTACATTCATTACTGTTCTGAACTCACAACATTACATTCATTACTGTTCTGAACTCACAACATTACATTCATTACTGTTCTGAACTCACAACATTACATTCATTACTGTTCTGAACTCAGTCATTACATTCATTACTGTTCTGAACTCAGTCATTACATTCATTACTGTTCTGAACTCACAACATTACATTCATTACTGTTCTGAACTCACAACATTACATTCATTACTGTTCTGAACTCACAACATTACATTCATTACTGTTCTGAACTCAGTCATTACATTCATTACTGTTCTGAACTCACATCATTACATTCATTACTGTTCTGAACTCACATCATTACATTCATTACTGTTCTGAACTCACAACATTACATTCATTACTGTTCTGAACTCAGTCATTACATTCATTACTGTTCTGAACTCAGTCATTACATTCATTACTGTTCTGAACTCAGTCATTACATTCATTACTGTTGTGATAGTACTTTGCGTGTTCAGTGTTTATTCTAGGACACACCCTCATAGAGACTCAGCCTTGCTAGTCACACAGATATTTGCTTTCAATGGAAAGTTAGTCAGAGCAAAAAATCTATATCTTTGTTTATTTAATGAATTACAAATATAAGGAATAAATGTCACGGTTGTTTGTATGAGGGGGGTGTATGGATAATTGAAACATGGCTCTGGCGATTATACAAATTACTCCTCGCCATTGTTATTTAACGCATTCACAACACAGATAACCTAGACATTTTCAATGATTTTGCCTTTGATATCTTTAAGAAAATTTAATGATAGCCATTTTCTTATGAATGTATTGCAGTTATGAAAAGTATGCGTATGAATACATGTATTTACATTTTCAATGATTTTTGTCTTTGCTCTCTTTACAAATTTAAACAACGAGTGTATGAATCTTGATAAATATAATACTTCTATTTGAACGAATTCCGACAGAAATGAAAGTAGAATGTAAATTTAAGGGGAAAATTTTCAAAACATTATACACGAAGGTATGAATTGTGATACTAACGCGCTTCACGAAGTATGCTGGTGTCGCATTCCACACCTTCGTGTAATATGAAAAATAAAATTTATTTCCTAAATGTATATTCAACACTTCACATTCTGGCCAAAAGCGCATGCTCTTCCATGGAGTTAGGCCTCTGAGATATAACCTGAGATAGGTTCCTCCAGCAAGGTGACAGGTACTATTTCTAAGACAATAACTGTGTCAGTACATACATACGGCTATCCAATGGTACATTATGTAAGCCTCAAACATTCTATTCATTGAAATATTCATGCGGACATTGCGGAAGGACACATGCACAGTGTCGCATTAGGTGACGGACATATTGCGTCACGTTTAAGAGCGACCTATTTTCAAGCCCTTACCGGAAGGGACTGCGAGTTTAATTACCGCCGGTGTGTCTGTTCATCTCTAATGGCTCATAAGATTGGTCATACTTCACGTAGATATTGCTTACGACAAAATCTTATGAACAAGGTTATATCTCAGGGCCAAAATCATTCAGAAAAAATATTTCTTACCGAATACACAGTATTTGATAAAACTTTAATAATCACTTGCAGATGAGAATGGCTTTAGTTTACATCATAGTCAAATAAATTTCAAATATAACCTTTATTGCAAGAGATATTTCATATTTTTAGAAATTGCCCCTCGCTGGTGACGCTGCTTCGGAACACGTGACAACGATATTTGTATACATTAAATGGTCTAGATTTTGATAGACAATGTCCCTCTGATATAAATCGATGTATATCTTTAATTTTATTGACATTTGAAAAGGGAATTTTCAATCAGATTGATCTATGGAAGGTCAATAATTTATAGAGAGCATCTGCCAGTTTCCCCCCAGATTTTTTGGTTGAAATAGGGAGATTTATACATATTTTTGTGTAAAAATTGATTTTGATATCATATTGGAATTGTAAATGACTTTTTCCAAACTGATATTTTGAATACTGTATAATCTTAATTCTCAAAAGCGATGATACTTAATAAGTACTTCTATGAGTTGCATGCCTTCTGTAGGCTACCGAAAATTTTGAGGACGAATTCAAAACATTGAGAAGATAGACATACTCTTCTATACATGTACCACATATTATGATCCGCTTTATCCATTAGGTCAATGGAATCACTCAGGTACCAATTATGATCTGTTTTCGTCCGCGGTGCATTTTCAATTTCTTTTGTATCATCGACGAGGAAAGTTGGATACTGTTATCGAATTTCGTGACCCCCCCCCCCCCCCTTGGGGGCTGTGAAGAGAAACCAAAACCTATCTATAAGGAAATTTATACAGTCTATAAAAAATCATATTCACGATAAGTTATAGTAGGTCCTTGCTAAAATTGTGAAATTCCAGACCCCTGGATTATGGAGTTATGGATTGAAGGCGGAGCTCATAGTTACCATGCATATGGGATATGCCGTATATCGGGTAATTTTCGCGTCTGGAATATTTGATGAACATATCTCAAAATGTAGCTTGAAATTTTAACGCTGTATTTTGGTGCAATTTCATTCAATAGATGGATCATTTACATGAAATAGGAATTTTGGCGCTTTTAATCTTGGCGAATGTTCCTCTTCCGCCCAAAAGCGCTAAGATTGCTAGTGTGCCACAGTTACCCGATATAAGGTATAGTGAAAATGCATCACCTATCCTATTCATGTGCCTTATGACAGACAAAGCAAACACTGGGCTTCTCCATTTTTCTCGATCGATGGTAGTTTAGAATTCGAACTAAGCCCCTAGATCTCGCTCATCCTTTTCATTTCTGCAGTGATGATTCATTTGGTCTCCTTCGCCCCGCCCCCTTTTTTTCCTCCAAAATCTGGTGTCCATTATAGAATTATTTTCATCGTGCTGACATGCCGTAACCATCTCCGGACCACGATTTGTTTGATAACAGATATGATGGTAATATTATTATAAAAAGATCAGAATTTAATAAAGTGTGATGCCAGTATAACTTACAGATCTTCCGCAGACAGGAATTCTGTAGGGTAGATAACTTATAGTTGTCTTTATCCTTATTCGTTAGCATTCTGCTCCATAGAGCAACACTGGTGGCGCAAAGCTGTTGTGTATCTTAAGATTGGTCTTTCTTTTAAAGCCCTGCTAAAATGATTGGGTAGCAGAGAAGCCCTTATTGAAATAGTAGTACTCGTGACCTTAAGGGAAGGAGTTAAGGCCCCAAGGCGTGTTAATATGGATCATAGTGGGGGAACATACATTGAAAGATTCAAAATAGATACTCCTGAACATCAAACCCACAAGTTGACCGCATACATGAAGTTATAATGAGTAGGATGCGTCTTTGAAAATTGTGAAATTCACGGTCCTGCGACTGCTTAGAACGTATATTGAAAATGAAATAAGTCTTGAAAAATCTTATTAGAGCGCTCTCATCAAGGTGGCTCACTACAACTTGAAAGGGTTTCGCAAATCAGCACGAAATTATTTGATTATAAAAGATATGATGAGATATGATAAGTATATATGTCAAAATGGCATGAATATACAATTTGGATAAAACCATGATTTTCGATTTATTTCAGTACATATGAACAAAATACTCTGGCGGATTTGAACGTGGGATATACGGTTCACCAGCCCGATGCTTTAACCACTGAGCTACAATTCGATCGATACAAATAATTTCACAAAACATTTTTAAACTTCGCCATTTTGTGACGTAGTCTGAAAAACAGCAGTGAGTTATCTTAAAACGTGCAATTTCATTGGTCGATAAAAATGTCAAGAAATTCGTGGTTGATCAAGAGAGAAATCCCTAATCCCTCCCCCCCCCCCCCTCCAAGTTAATATAGAGGTGCACCTTCTCTGAAGTACACACCAGAAAAGATTGTCTGGACCAATCAGAGAGCATCATCATTTCTGGTCATTTTTTAAATTTCTGATTTCTAATCAACACTCGACTCGGGTGGAAAACTTGTATTTTGTTTACATTAGCCGGTGGTGTACACTCAACTGACCATATCAAGAAGAAATTGTTTGAATTAGGCCGTTAAATTAAATTAGATCTGTAATTCTTTTCCTCTTCCACACGATCGATACTTTCAACATAGAAAGATGGTGAATTTTGAGTTTTGTTTGAGCTATTTTATTCCCAACACTCATGAAATCTACTACATTTGTGTTTCCCTGTAATTCGGGAGGATGCATAGCAGCTCGTAATCATGTATATGTGTACACAAATGTATTTTACGCCTCGTCGTACGTAAGAGTTCAGCAAAGGGAAAGAACTGCAAAATAGAGCAACTCGGAGATTGCGAATTGAGAGACAGCAGAGACTAACACACGAAACAAAAATATCTTATTACAATACAGTGTGTCTCGATTGAATTCCAAGTCATTTAACCGTAAGTTACTGTTAAAGACTTCAAATATTTCTGGGTTATGACATTACAGATAAGGAATCCATAACAGGCACAAAGGTTATAATCAAAATCATGACATTGGATTCATGTTTATATCAGAGAGCAAAATCACAGATAAACAAGAGGCTAATTGGCCTCGACGGTCACCTGAGTCGCATTGATCCTGTTGTTCTTCAAAATATTTTCAAAAGTTTTTTTTTTACCCAGTGTATTCCTATGAAGAATTTTTACTCATATTATGACCCTCCCCTAGCCCCACGGGGTCATGACTTAACCGACCTTGTACCCACACAACATGGGGATGTTTCAACATCAATAGCACTAACATGACCTTACTGTTCTGAAGAGGAAAGTGTTTAAAAGATATTTTCCCTGTATTCATGTATTATGTACAAGTTGATACCAGATTCTGCCCCAATTTAACCCCGTGGTCCATAATTTGAAAAAAAAACTTGAATCCATACAACTTGGGAATGTTTGCATATTGATGTGATTTCGAATGGCCTTCCTATCAATATCCTTAAAGATATTTTTTAAAAATTCCTACATATTATAATTTAGGACTTGAATCCCTATTTTAGCCCCATCCTAGCCCCAGGCGCCATGATTTGATCACATATGAATTTGCACTGCATTGGGATACTTACACATTGATATGACTAATTATGACCGGTAATTGTTTAGAAGAGTTTTAAAGATATTTTTGTATTCCCATGTAAAGCGTTGATCCCGTATTGTGGCCCCCACCCTACCGGCACTATGATTCGGACAAACTTGAGGATAATTACATACTAATCATGACCTTGGTTTTTTTTTTTTTTTTTTTTTTTTTTTTTTTTTTAGAAATTGTCTCCCCTTATCTCATTGACTCACTGATCCCATAACCCGTTGGGATCGTGAGGGATTTACAGGGACAAACACTGCACCAGCTGGTTCCACTTGTAGCGGTTGTGGGCAAGTGCCTGGGTCACGGAGAAGCTCTTATCGGTCCATTCAGTCTGTCGATTTCTTCCTCGGTCTGCCTCGCCTTCTCTTCCCCTGCAGTGTCCCTTGTAATATGGTCATGGAGATCCCATCCAATCTTGTCACGTGTTCATACCATCTGAGCTTCCTCTATTTAACTGTGGTCAGGTCTTCGCAGTGCCCTACTTTTTGGGTGATGGTTTGTCGGACTACTTCGTTGGTGTTGTAGTCTTTGTATGAGATGCCAAGGAGTCTTATGACGTTTCATCTTCACTGCCTTCAGTGTCCAGGATTTGTATGCATACTGGAGAATGGAGATGATCATTGCATGCAGTAGCTTGATCTTGGACCTCGGATCTGAGAAAGATGTTTCAATCTCTCCAGATGGTCTTGAGCTTTCTCATTGCTACTGCTGTTTGTGCAGCTGGTCTTTGAACCTTCTTCACTAATAATGGTTCCAGGGTATTTCACTAATGATGGTTTCAAGGTACTTGAAGTGTTCTGAAACAGTTTCATTCACATGACTGTGATCTTGGTAGTGATTGGCCAATCACTCCCCATATATTTTCCTGTAACACGTTGAATCTGTAGTGTGGCCCCTGTGGCATTGATGTGAACAGACTTGAATCTGCACCACCTGAGGAGCTTGCATATCAATGTGACTAATCCTGTTGCTCTTGAGAATAAGATTTTCTTCTATCCCCTATTGAACCCCCATCCTGCCCCATGGGATAATGATTTGAATTTGCACTACCTGATGATGCTTGCATATTAATATGGTCATTTATGGCCCTGTTGTTCTTGAGAAGATTTATAAAAAGTACAATATATTGCCTTTTGAAAATCTGATCTCTTATTGTGACCCCCAACCTACCCCCTCCCCGGGACCATGTTTTGAATACACTAGAATCTGCACTACCTGCGGTTGCTAGCATTTTAACATCATAGCTGATCATGGCTTTGCTGTTCTTGAAAAGATTATTTATATAATTATATCCTATATATTCACATGAAAACAAAATGACCCTCTAATTTCGCTGTATTCTGTCCTCTGGGATCATGATTTGAACAATTTAGAATCTACATTATGTCAGGAAAGTTTCATATAAGCTTCATCGTTTCTTTTCTAGCCAAGTAGTTCTTCAGATGTTTGAATGACTCATCCTATTCTAAAATTTTCTTGATTATATCCCCGTGGAATCCCGTGGAAGGGGGCAAGACCCTTAATTAATATGAACAATTTTGAATCCCATTTACCCAAGAATACTCTGTACCAAATTTAATTGAAATTGATCCGATGGCTCTAGAGAAGAAGACAACCAAAAAAAAACCCGAAAAAAACCCAACATGCAATGGCTATAGAAGGTCGAACTACGGACAACGGGTGATCAGGCCTGGGGGTTATAAAACTTTATCGTACTCAAACTCAACCATTTTTGTTTTGAGTACAACTCTGAGAGCAAGCTCCAAAGCATACTCGAAAAATCTTGAGCATGTACTCCATTTGAGTATGAGAATGATTTTATAAAAGTTTTATAACCTTCACTTTTGCTTATGAATACGAATTAAAGCAAAGACTTTTGAGTTTGAATATGAAAGCATGCTCATAAACGTTTCATAACCCCCAGGCCAGAAAAGCGCACTAAAGTTAACGATGTTTTGAGGGAGAAACAGAAGAAATGAACATTACTTTCATCACAAAACCTAAAGTAATTTAATATTTTAGTCTGAATTCTAATGCAAGTTTTTTGTTGTGTTCATGTGACTGTTACGGTTCGTGGGCCTCATGTTGTTTACATTTTTCTCGTTGAAATTTTTTACTTTGATGAATGCAGAATTAATTTTATTATACATTGTATTTTGCAAATTGATAATTATATTTTTGTCGTTGAAAATTTTACTTTGATGAATGCAGAATTAATTCTTATTTTGCAAATATGAATTATGGCACTGATCTAACATATACCAATATATATATGCATTTATTTTTTTTTACCGGAAACACCTCAAAAGGTATGTCCAGGTGAATAAGATATAATGGATAGAACTGATTCTAATAAAACGCGTGTAACGTCTTGTGTGTGCAATGTGCTAGTATCGTACATGATTCCCTCTTCTGCACAAGCATTTCATGTTAACATAACTGAAACCATGAGATTTATCGTGTCATTAAGAGTTCCGAATTCATTTCTCAAATGGCATGCGATTCATACAATGACATGATCTAATGTGGCGTTATTTATAGAAGTAATGCGATTTTAAACGACAAGCAACTGGCAAGAATGATAATACCAGTCAGATCTTTCACTGTCTACATTCTATACAGGATACTGACGCTCCTGTGTACATTATTAGCAGACAAAATAATACACCTTACCTGTTACAAAGTTATGCCAACTATGTGTGCGGATTATGCTATCCGGTGTTCACCGACAACAAAAGGTTCACAATATAAAAATATTGTGCGATATTACACTTCACCAGCATACCTACATTTCACTTTGATTTGATTAATCTAGTTAGATTTCAACAGGTAGGGGAATAATTCAATAAAATCTCAAAGGGATATACAAGTACTTGAAACAACAATGTATTTCATTCTTTATTTCTATAAATGTTTAACAACATAAACTATTCTTAACAAGAGTTATCTAAGTGCGAGGTGGGTTCAAGTGAAGAACAGAAAATATATGTAGTCCGAAAGGACCCCCTCAAGAATGACCTTCATCAAAGAATGACCTTCATCAACGTATTGACATGTAAATCAAATTTTGATCGCATAAAGCCTAAAATTATTGAGATTGCAGTTCATACTCCCATGTATATATTTAAAAATGAAGTTTACACTTTATATATACATACATTCTACTTTTACTTCTGTCGGATTTCCCAACCGTTAAAAATAAGCATGCTATTTGAATTTACCCGTATTCATACGCGCATACGTTTACTTGTCGCGGTACTTAGTGGTAGAGTATTCGCTTCATAACCGGGAGGTCGGGAGTTCGAGCCCCGTTCATGCCATGGCCTAGGACGTAAACATTGACCTAGTTCGATCATGAACTGTAGTAGTTGTCTAGTTGACTTCCGAAACTTCATTGCACATGCCTAGCTTGCTTCAGTGCCTTCAGTGCGTATGTCTGGTTACTATTTAAAGTTCAACCACTCCACAAGCATAGGTTATTGTGTGGTAGACCAGATATGCGCAGTGACACCCCTTCCGGTTTCGACCAAAGGCAGTTCGATCGTACTTCGGTTCAACTCTAGTTGATGATCAAACTAGGCCTTTGGTAGCGATTGCTCCTCCGCCAAACGCTTTCGAATATGACCTTTAAAACGGAGGTCCCGTGTCGCGACAAGCGTTGGCACGTTAAAGAACACTTACTGCTAAGCATGAGTCGAAATTGTGGAGCTTCAGCTACACCTGGCCTGGAGGTTATAAAACTTTTACCGTACTTATACTCAAACTCAGCCATATTTGTTTTGAGTACATCTCTGAGCAAGCTTCGAAATATGCTTAAAAAATCTTGAGCATATTCTGCATTTCAGTGTGAGAATGATTTTATAAAGGTTTTACAACCTTCACTTTTGAGTATGAGTACGATTTAGAGCACAGGGTTTGAGTATGAAAACGTGCTTTAAAAGCTTTATAACCCCCAGACCTGGCCTCAATATCATAAACTGAGAATAGACTTAAATCAAAATTTGGATTACTTATACCTGAAGATTTATCTAGCACAGATGTTTAAAAACACCACTGGTTTATGTGGAGACGTCTCGGTATAAGTGAAAATTTATCGACGGGGTGTAAAAAAAAACCAAAAACCCAAACAATCAATCAACAATCTTTCTTAAAACGGAAATATTTAATCTGAATGATGATGCACCCAAGATGGCCATCATAGACCTTATTGGGTGACACATTGTCAGGAATTGACAATAATGCAATGTTCTTTTACTTCTCATAGGCACTCGACGTTTTATACAAAACTGTATATATATGATAAAAGGATTGTCTTCCTGTCAACAAACTAATATAGTTCGTTTACAGGAAGACATTTTTTTTTATTATGTATGTTTAAAACGTCGAGTGTCTGTGTCAATTCCTACAATTTATTTATCACCAGAGTTATTTATTATGCTAGCATGCTTTCAATTTAATGCGTATAAGCTAAATGGTGAATAGTTGTGACTCAATGCCTTTTTATCCCGTGATTTTTTACCCCCTTACATTCGAGTTTCAGTTTCCCCAACAATTAACCCGCGGCCCTATCCTGGATCCATAGCATGCCCACATTAGGTTTTTAGATATCATTTTTGTACACTTGTGACTGTGGAGAATTGAAGAAATTCAGTAAATATATAGTTGTGTCCTACCTCTTCATTAACGAAAGACTTTTAAAAATCCATTCATACAAGGATGCTTTCGGCAATTAAGCTTTGGCTGAAATTGACCCAAAACAAAAATCCAATGGACCACATCGCTTACCTAAGTTACCTTGGCTCATGTTTCGAGATTTTCCCTATATATTCGCTTGTAAATTTTTTATCCTTATTGTGGCCTCAACCTACCTCCAGGGGCCATGGTTTTTACAAACTTGAATATGCACTATGTCAGAAAGTTTCCATGTAAATGTAAACTTGGCCAATGGGTTTTTATAAGAAAATTTTAAAAGATATTCTCAATATATGTATATAAAACG
Organism: Ostrea edulis; assembly: GCF_947568905.1. Classification (NCBI taxonomy): domain Eukaryota; kingdom Metazoa; phylum Mollusca; class Bivalvia; order Ostreida; family Ostreidae; genus Ostrea; species Ostrea edulis. The sequence goes on from NC_079170.1 coordinate 29,839,112, forward strand.
TTAATCCCCTATTGTGTCCCCCGTGGGAAGGTGGGTGGTGGGTGGGTGCTTTCAACAAATTTGAATCTGTACTATGTCAGGAAGCTTTCATGTAAATGTAAACCTTTCTGGCCCGATGATTTTTCAGAAGATTTTTAATGATTTTCCCTATATATTTGTATGTAAAACTTTGACCCCCTATTGTGATACCATCCTACCACCGGGGACCATGATTTTAACAAACTTGAATCTGCACTATATCAGAAAGCTTTCATGTAAATTTGTATTTTCCTGGCCCTGTGGTTCTTGAGAAGAAGATTTTAAAAGAGTTTCCTTATTTATTTGTATGCAAGACTTTGATCCCCTATTGTGGCCCCATCCTAACCCCGGTGGCCATGATTTTAAGAAACTTGAACCTGCACGATATCAGGAAGCTTTTATGTACTTTCCTGGCCCAGTGATTCTGGAGAAGAATTTTTCCAAAGATTTTACTTATATATTCGCATGTAAAACTTTGATCCCCTATTGTGACCCTAACCTACCCCAGGGGTCATGGTTTTAACACACTTAAATTACCACTGTGTCAGGAAACATTTCAGCTCTTCTGGTCCAATGGTTCTTGAGAAGATTTTTAAATAACCCCACCCTATTTCTGCATTTTTGTGATTATCTCCCCTTTAAAAGGGGCATGGTCCTTCATTTGAACAAGCCTGAAAGCCCTTCACCAAAGGAAGCTTGCTGCCAAGTTTGGTTGAAATTGACGCAGTGGTTCTAGAGAAGAAGTCGAAAATATAAAAAGTTTACAAACGGACAGACGATGGACAAAAGGCGATCTCATTTGAGCTTTCAGCTCAGGTGAGCTAAAAAGTTGAAGTAGTTTACAAACAGATGGTGGACTAACTTTGATCATACATAAAGGTCGAGCTTTCAGCTGAAGTGAGCTAAAAATCCAAACACTTACACTTATGATCTAGATTTGATTTACTGGTATAATCAGGTAACGATATTCATAAGATCGCAGAACATTAACATGTAAGATCAGCTGAAGATAGGAAGAATACAGCGTTCGTCGTTGTTATATGTTACAGTGAAAGCATTTGACGTCACAATGAAAAAGGCCAGTACGATTCAGCGAGGACAACCGTGTAAATACGCTTCATAGGGATGGTAAAGATTCAGCGCGGACGATCGTGAAAACATCAGATTGAAATTGTAGTTTCAATCCACTTCTCAATTACAAACTTGTATCATTACTAATATAATGGGTATTAATACCTGTTTTTACCTTTAATTTTTGTCAATGGAATCGTAAGATTAAAAAAATTCATTCTGGTAATCAAATTTTGATCCATTTTTAACCTTCGGGGTAGCTCTTTTTAATTAAAAACATGACGTCATGATAGAGTATCTTAAAGAGGAATGAAACACTGAGATTTTTATCAAATGAAAAAGCAGCAAAATATAATCATGGTTTTCAAAATATGCACAAAAGATTTGAATTTGCGATTTAGAGATCAAAAGCTGACGCTGCAAATGAACTATGTGGATAGGCTGTTGAATATAGATGGAGATAAATAAAAGGCAAACCCATAAACAGTTAGGTATAGACGGGGATAGATAAAAAAAAAACACACCAAAAAAGCTAGTTGGCTAGACAGTTGACCCGGGTTAGAATAAGTCCTCAGTACCCCTTGCTTGTCGTAAGAGGCGGCTAAAGGGGGCGGTCCTTCGGATGAGATTGTTTAATACGAAAGCCCATCGAGATCATTTTTGTAGACGGAGATCGATAAAAAAAAAAAAAAAAGGTTGAAGTTAACCTTCCTTTCTAAAGAATGTGATACTGTGGAGGTTCCCCACTTCATACATAGAGAAAGCAATGATGATCCGATCTCATTTCAAAATATTATCAATAATCTATATGCAACAGAAAACGGAATTCCTGTTGATTGCAAATTTATATCTACGAAAATCATCTTTTTAAAAACTTCCATTTTTTTTTTATTTTTGTGAAGTGACATGCAATCATTCTTTAGCACTATTACAAAATTGATATCTCTGTGATACCTTTAAAGTTCCACTGTGTCAATTATCACACTTGCGTGCAAATGAATGACGTCAGTGGGCGGGGACTATGGATGCTCTGGGTATTTCAATTTCTGTAAGGCAGTATTTTTAAAATTTTAATTCATATTTCTGATATAAAAGAAATCGTTGTCGAATGTGTTGTGTATGTGAGGCGATTAATCACACGTTTTTCTTTGTAGTTAACCATCTCATGTACTCTACAAACTAAACAGTAATGGCAGGATGTCACATGCTATGCCCTGGTTTGTTATGAATTATGTAATTGCAAAGTGGATTATTCACTTAAATAAGAGGCCCAGGGGCCACATAGCTCACCTGAATCACCTTAGCTCACATTTAAAAATGTCCCCATTATGATTGCAATTTGAGTATGTATATAGTCAAAACTAACTGTTACATGTATTTAACGTATTGCCAGGTGGTTTTTTTTTTAGCTCACCAGAGAGCCAAAGGCTGAAGTGAGCTTTTCTGATTTTTCATATATATATATACACACATATATATATATAGTTTGTAAAAAAAGAATTCGGTATTTGATACAGTAAATACATCCAATAATAAAAGTCAAGAAACACAAATCTCGAATAACATTTCACTGTTAGCGCTTTCGGCTTTAATGCCTCTTCAGACAGTTATAACATATTTTTAACAACCTTTAATCTCCACTATGTCTGGAAGCTTTCATGTAAATTTCAGCTCTTCTGGCCTAGTGGTTCTTGAGAAGATTTTTAAATTACCCCACCGTATTTTCGCATTTTGTGATTATCTCCTCTTTGAAGGGTGTATGGCCCTTCGTTTGAATAAACGTGAAAGCCCTTCACCCAAGGCTGTTTTTTGCCAAGTTTGGTTGAAATTGGCCCAGTGGTTCTGGAGAAGTCGAAAATGTGAAAAGTTTACAGACAGACGGACAACGGGTGATCATAAAAGCTCACTTGAGCTTTCAGCTCAGGTGAACTAAAAACTACAATTTCAATCCAATGTTATCACAGTCGTCTGCGCTGAATCGCACCGTTTCTTTTCATGTGTGATGTCAAATGTATGGTGTCCGGATAGAGCCATTTGCAAAAGCGTGAAAGGGCGTTAGTCACAACACGCCGTCACGCCAATAAGCAACTCACCCTCGCGCCGCCAAGTAACACGCCGTCACGCTAACACAGCTCTGCACAACTCGCCTTCGTGCCGTCACGTTAACACAGCTCTACACAACTCGCGCTTGTCTGTGCGATGGCGAGTTGTGTAAAGTTGTTTTAGCGTGACTGCACGTTGCTTGTCGGCGCGTTGCTTGTTGGCGTGACGGTGCGAAGGCGCATTGCTTGTTGGCTTGACGGCGCGAATGCGCGTTGCTTGTTGACGTGACGGTGCGTTGGTTGTTGGCGCGAAGGCGTGTTGCTTGTTGGCGTGACGGCGCGTTGGTTGTTGGCGTGGTGGCGCGTTGTGACTAACGCACCGTCACGTTTCTGCAAATGGCCGTATCCGGTCACCATACAAATGCTTTGAGTATCACTAACGCTGTCATACATTTCCAATCTTGTCAGTTACTTCGAGGTAAGAAATGTATCATTGGCGTTAATTTATATACATCCGTGACGTATTTCCTTTAGAGATAGTGACGAAGTTTGATCCTGCTTCACCTAAGACTCAAGTGAGCTAGAAAACTTGCTCTACAACTTTTAAGCCAGGTGGGTATATTTCTAAACAGCGATGTCAGTACAAAATCTGACCTCGAAATTGGGGGGTGCACATTATCTCTCCTAGCGTCCAAAAATAATATTTTCCACACTATTCAAAATGTTAAAATAAAAACTTTAATCAGTGTCAGTAACGTCAATCAAAAGAGATGAGGATTCATCGACAAAGCACATGTGATTTTTGTTGTTGTTGTTGATATTCATCAGGAAAGGCACATAATTCCGGAGCAAGATGCCGTGACAAATTAGATAATAATGGTAAGATTACATCAAAGTATGTCCAGAAACATAATGAAGTCTATCTAGGTGGAAATGACGTCTTCCTGTGACCTTTTGACTGGAGAGAGTAGTCAGTAACTTCGAGGTCCCACTCGTGGCACAAATCGACTTTTAAAAAGTGACGTTTCCCTCTCATGCTTCCGTTCTATTTTCGTTCCCGGCGTTTACAGTACAAATACACGAATCTATGCACGACAGTTACACATTCATTGATTTCTCCCCCGTGACCTTTCGAACAAACCTTTGTACATGTATCGTAAATCTATTCAAATCGCTTGTTGATATTTGATCTATTTTCCTCGTGGGTGATTCACGTACACACCACGCACTTGCTCGTATTCATGTTTTCCTGAACAAAAATGTACATCATTGATGTAAATAAGTCTATCAATGATATATATGCACACGCGTTAATAGTATCAAGACTGGGTTCAAAAGTCTATAGGCCGACGTCCAATTGATAAGACGTGCAAGCTTCTCTCTCTCTATATATATATGCTTGCAAACTGTATTTACTAAACTCTTACACCGATATTGATTACAATTTTATATGTATTCACTAACATTATCCCCCGTTTCTGAAACTGGCACTGTCCTTAAATGTGTGTTTCATTATGTTAAACCAAATTACGTCTGAAATCAGTATTACATATGTAACACTACGTTAAATGGCTGCAGTGCAAAAATGTGAACTCTGACGGTATAGTAGCACTGCTAAATAATTGTTATATATAGTATTGTTATAATTAATTACTAGTTAAACTGTATCTACCCCCCCCCCCCCCCCGATATTGTTAAATAAACAGGAGAGAGAGAGAGAGAGAGAGAGAGAGAGAGAGAGAGAGAGAGAGAGAGAGAGAGAGAGAGAGAGAAATTGAGAGAGAGGTAATACCAAAACCCAAATACCACACAAGGTAACAAATAATTTATTCATAACAATGAGCATGATGAGCAAATACGATACAAATTAACAATACGCAACACCCGGGGTAGCGTTGTACACATCTCTTCATCACATGCTAATAATGTACGATAGCACACACATATTTCAGTAAATGGAAAACCAATCCTCAATTGTAAAGCATACATATAGCACTAGAATACATATAATATACCTGATCTAGTGGATACCACGCTCTACTTAAAAACATGTGAATTTTAGGTTTCTTCAATAGTATTTTGTATGTAATCCCCCCACCTACGTAAAGGCCTTGTAAGTACTTTAGCTTTTGTTCTGGATAATCCCTCCACCGGAAATTGGGGATTAGGGAAGGGCAAAAATTAAACGAAAACATATTTACTGAGATGAATTATTTCTTTACCAACTTAAAATACCATGTCAACTTCTTGGAGAAAAGTATGAAGCGCACTCATGGTAACTAAACCCCCCCCCCCTTCTCTCCACGATTTTTATAAAGACAAACTAGAAAACTTAACAGAAAACATTTTTAGGTACTTTGCAATCAAATCTTAACACCGGTAAAAATCCACGTGGCAGGCTTTGTTATACTTCCAACAATTTCAAGATCAATATACACACACATTTCATTTAACCACGCGTGTCTTCGTCCCCTTCTACCGACGTAATGCTAACATAAGCTGATACAATTACCAGACAGAGAAAACGGGAATGGGGGGGGGGGGGGGGGTCACATTTGGAGACAACAAAAACTACACTGAGATTTGATATTTCTAACAGATTACAGAAAATGCATATTCTGAAGGACAAAAAATCTTAATGGATTGCCATATGCTTGAGAAAGGTATATATATATATATATATATATATATATATATATCTATCAATCAATCACACAATACTTGTAAAATTAATAAATTATCATACATTTTCCACACAACTATTTCTCAAATAAATGCATTTTAAATTAAGCATCCCGTATATAACACAATTTGTACACTGGTGATTTTCCACCCCATGTTACTTTCGTCCTATTGCAAAGAGGTCAATTTCGCTCCGTGTTCAAATCACCCTATCTCCTTGTAGTTCATCAACAACCACGTTGGGGATTCGCTTTGCCCATTGCCATTAAATTTATTTAGGTCCTTTTAATTTGCCATTACATAAATTTCATATAAATTTCACACTCATCGTTTGTTATATTCCCGTTTTCAATGAACTGTAACAAAGAGACTGAAAAATACCCCAGTATACCATACAGAAACACACAATATTTTCAAACGGTTCACCCATGTTTTCATTGTTAGAAAATCTATAATAAACAACAAAATTAAATGAATATAAGCATTTTATAAAAACAAATATACCCGTAAACTACGCAAATCTTTGGGAGAAATGAATTATATGGAGAAATTGGTCAAAAGATTTTTAAGTTCTGTGTTTTCGTTCAGAGTTTATGGTATAAAATTGAATTGTTTTGGAAAAGAAAAAAAATAATACGCACTTTTTTTTTTTTTTTTTTTAATCTAATTCGAAATCAAATCAGGGCTTTAATAATATGACCATATAGATACAGGTGGGTGTAGAATGTACTCCCAAGATTATTTCTTAATTTTCGTTTTTGGTTCTAAATATATATATATATATCTACTTTGATCTACATATATGTACTAATATCTGATTCTAAATTTCCATCCTACAAGCTACTTTAGCTGTCAACAGAATACCCTTAAGCTTCAACGGATAAAAAAAAAAATCAAAAATCAGGGGGGGGGGGGGGGGGGCACAAAATGCAACATCCGTAAACAAAGATACGGCCCGCATGTACTCCTCGATATGAAGATTTTTCTCTAGATCTCAAAAACAACCCTATCCGTTGCTACAGAGGTCGAGTCTGTTTGAAATTGAGAAGTACTGGATGTTCTCTGACAATCACGTGCTTCCTCTTCTCTGTTGGAGTACAAAACCGAAGCGCTTTGAACATGTCTCGCATCTTGACACAAAAAGTCCGTTTCGTGTACTCTAACATCATTGTCACAGAAACTCCCGCCGAACTTTCTCTTCTCCATGGTTAAGTCGTATAGATTTTCACAGAAGCTGCCATCGTAAAGCTCGTCGTTTAATACGCTGCCTTCAAAGCGATATTCGGTAATGCTGCCCTCGAATTGACACCCATTAATGCTGTCTGAACTTCCGCCCTCGCTTACATCGTCATGGAGCGGAGTTCGCGCAGTGTCTATGGTAACCGTCGTGCACGTGGTATTTTCGGTGTCGTTACGACGTCTGCGCGCTATTATTCTAATGTCACTATTACGATTGTACTTGTTACAGTTTATAACTTTGTCAAAGCTATTACTGAAATAATAAGAAAGTTTGTAATAGATGAATGGCCGAATGGCCAAGTCCAAGAGCGAAACGCATTCCGTAATTCGTCGAACTTCGTCTACTTTCACGAAACTGACAATGTCTTTATGCCCCTGTAATTCGTCCATGGACACTTCGCCATTGTTGAATCTATCAATCAAATCTTTCACTTTCCTGCTCGTATAGAATTCATAAAGTTTCACAACAATATACGGAAACTTGAAAATCGCAAATGTCACGATCAGGATGTTCACCATCATTGACAATCGGCGTTCCTTTCTTGAGTAACTTTCAGTAAAGTACTTTTTGGACAGGAAAAACGTAATGAGGTAGATAGCAAATATCAACAACAACTGGAAAAAGAACGAGAAAGTCACATACAGCCAAAGTTTCACTTCCTCACTTACCCCGATGTCCGAGTTCTCCTCTACGCAATTTTGCGATAGTTCGTCCTTTTTCGATGTAATGATGTTCGGAATATTTGTTAGAAGCGTCACAAGCCAGAGAATTACGCATGTTGCGTAAGTACGATTGACGAATTTACGCGAGTGACCCCTGTCTGTTAGTAGCAACAGTCGCGTGATACTCATGATGGCCAAACTGAACGCAGCAACAAATATGCTCACTTCACTCACATATACGCTAACTTTACAATAGCCTGTGGTCACCAAATCGCCATTGTTTGTCCATTGAATGACGTAAAATGGAACCTCCGACACCATCCGAAAGATGTCCGATAAAGCCAAACAGCCGATGACCACAAACAATGGAATCTTGGGATACTTGACGAAGAAGAGAGTCCCCAACACCATGAAGTTGCCAATAACACAGACTACTGCCGCAGCTACTATGACAACACAGCGAACAATGACTATGATATCGGATGGTTTTTCTTCGTCCTGCATGTTTGTTTCTAGTTAAGGGTCAAGTGATTAATCTGAAAATATGAAAAATAATATTCTATGTTTTTCAAACGAGTTGAAATGGTTTATATTCGCGAGGCTTTCCAGAGCGAATATAACATACAAGCATTTTATCACATGTTTACACCATCACACATTCCATAAATTCTAATTCAACGCTGTTTTCATATGCCGTTTGTGACGTCACAAATAATCGTCAATTTTATGTAGGGTGTTTACAAACTGTCAGGAAGCAAAATTCCCATGTTCAATGCAGTAACGTAAATGAATAACCGAGGGGGTGGGGGGTGGGGGGTGTTAATATGTGATAAAAAGGACTCCCCATGGTTTGTGATTTGATATGATTTATATCCAACTCGTGCGTTTTTTATAGAAAACACACAACTCGTTGAATATAAATCATATCAAACCGCAAACGTGACCATGGGAGATCCTATATATTATACTAACGAAATTGATAAAAACAAACATAGAATCACATCCTCGTACATGCTCCCCCCCCCCCCCTTATACTAAATTACGTTTGAATTCTTACGATGACTTTGTCATAGAGTTAGCTACACGCAAAGTAACGTCGTATTGTTACCTCCGCACAACAACCGGAAGTACCGTTATCCGACAGGTGTCGGATGTATGAAGTAAATACTCATATTTCATTAGAGTCAGATTATGTGTCCAATATTGAACAGCTGTTGAAGTGGGATTTTTTAAAGTTCAATATATGTCCTGAACTTCGCGAAACGCACTCTATGCGTTTTGAGCAAAAGGCCTTTGGGCAATAAATAAATGGCAAGACTGCCTCTAAAATGTCACTTTTGAAACAAATGCCATGTGTAATTTTTTTTTTTTTTAATAAAAACAACTATTCGAAGTAAAAAAAAAATTTTTCTTCTTCATATCCTGCATCACGAGAAAAAAAAAAAAGTAGGAAAAAAATGAAAAACCTGTAAGAACATCGTTTACCTTATTTATGTGCCCAAACTCGTTCAGAAATCATATCTATATGCAACCCCTTTCTTTAAAAAATATATATATTTAAAGCATTATATAGATTTTTGAGAAATTCTTCACATACATTCAAAATTAAGGAAGTGCATAAATGAATACATAAATAGTAGCGATGTTTCATTAACTACCGCTGCTAATTACTACAATCTAATTAAAATCAGACTTCTTAGATCCGCGCCGTATACTTTGCGTATTATAACGATTCTGAGCGAATCCTAGGATCTGATTTTAATTAGATTGCTAATTACTACTGTGTACAGTCAAAACCATGATAGTCCAACCGAGGGAACGGTACCGAATAAAGGTAGGCCTATGGATGCAGATTTTGAGTGGAATAGAAAATATTGATCAATATTCTGTAAAAATATATGTGTGACGCAGCATGCGTTTATTTATTTTTATTTTTTTAGATGCCCTTTGGTTACATGATTTTCCCCCCAACATTTCATGTTTTAATTTTTTCTTCGCATGCATAATTTCATATTCATAGTAATGAATCAAATATATGCTATAATAAATTATATAAACACGCCACGCATGGTATCTGTAAAACATTAATTTAAACCTTAAATTAAAATTCTGAAATTTTTTTTTTCAAGCTGAAAATTATGTTAATAATCATGTCAAATATTATATAAATTAATCGCTGAATAGTATTCTTAAAATCCAGACGCGTACCAGACATATGCGTCACATGCCTGTGTTGCCGCCCAAACATGTGACCTACTTATGACTTGGAACGTTTTCTGGAAATATGCCGAGATTCAGATTGGCGGATTATATTAACTGCGCATTCTTCTTCTGTTGTCTACACGCCTGAAGTTGGACATGGACGGAATATTAATTAAAGTTTGTGTGCATGTATTATTACCTATCTATCTGACATGACCCACATAGATCTAATTATATAGATTTGCGATTTGAAAAACAGCGCGACACAACGTACACCCGATCCTTTTAAAAATCATTCAGAAAAATAGTTTGCAGGCCTGAGTGGTTGATCAAGTCGTGACATTTCGGTATAAAACAAATAAACAAGCTACCCTGGCCATTGTTTACATGCGTTAGCTCGCGGCTAAAAAAAAGTCGGTCACCGTTGTTTACATTTTTTTTTCGCTGGAAATTTTAAAGGATTGCTAAATATGTACATCATTTTGTTGTTTACAAATAACATTTTGCATCCTTTTCATTATTCAGATAGATTTATAAATCGATACCTCTTATCTCCGCTGTGAAAAATCAACAAGACACCAGAGATTAATTCTGAAATACGCAGCTTGTTCAACATGTTCAAATTCGCCCCAATTTTTACAAATACTTCACCAAATGTTAACTTTCTATCCTGAATAATATCTTTTAATTAAATAACGTTATTATGTGAAAAATTCCACAAAACATGGTAATTACAAAACATATCGAGGTCAACACTCGGTCACGACTGTTGTTATTTTCGCCATAATCCACTACACATGACAACAAAACAGAGTTTTCCAAAAATAAGAAAAATGTCGCTATTAAACCAGAATTTTTCACGTTCCTCGTAAAATACAAATCATATTCTACTTACAGGGCTGCATAATATATCCCTAATCCAAGCAGTATTTCCAAAACGTTCAAAAACATGTTTACTCTCCCAGCGAGGGTTTCATCACTACACTGAGCTGAAATAGTGACCTACATGACGATGCGCATGCGCATGTAAATAAATTATTCGTATGACGGAGCGCGTAAAATTTCATGAATGAACGCAGAAAACAAAACATTTCAATGTCCAGGTTTTTTAACTGTTACATTGACACAACACAAAGGGTGTTTCTCCTTTTTGATATATTTTCACATATTTGGATCACATCACGATCTGAGTGTATTGGCATTAACATACGTTTTGGCACTTGTCCAAGTATCACATACTTTTCTTTTTCTTTTTATCGGTGGCGGATCTCAATGTGGTTTTCACACATAAACAAATGTAGGTAAGAGAGATACTTCGGTAGAATGTATGAAAACTTAATGTTTGCAGTTGCTGATTCACTGATTGTTGTCCAGTGTTACAAAGATGTATCACTGAAAGGAGAAACAACCCCCCCCCCCCATTTGTTGTCGAAGCGTAGAAAATCTATTTAAAGAATTCTACATATGATTTTGGCAAATATCATTATGCCTTCAAAAGTCGTGAAATTTGTAAGCATATTTTCATTGTGAAGTACAATTTTACAGCCATGTGCAGCCGTCTTTAATGATCCACCACATTTTAATGTATACACTGAATTGTATATATGTGAGGATTAAATGTGGTTGTGGTAACAAACCCTATATTTGGAAAGATGCCGCTGTGGTATCGTCAATATCTTATTTATATCAACACTAAGTGACACATTTAACGAAATGCAAATCGCCAACGTATCCTCCTTAAAGCATTTGATTAGCATACAAAACTGAGCGAATGCGACCACCTGCAGGAAAGACAATGACCGTATATGGCGATGTTGAAACAAGTTAATAACCAAACGCAAAAATTTGTTTTTAAATCAAAATATTTTTATGATTTCTAAAGTTGATATCGACGACACAGCAATAGCTTGATTAACTCCATTCATTCCATTTCAGAAAATTTATGAACGAATCATTCAATTGTTCATCAGAGGTACTTTTGTAATAGAATAATTTGAACTATACTCTTGAAATACACAAATTCAACAATTTTTCTTCCGACCTCGCTCCCTTTTCCGTTACACATCTCATAGGATATGTGTTTTTAAAAAGACGTTTTCATAACATCTACGATATATTTCGCATGCACAGGAATTCTAAAATGTTACCAAATTAATCCAGAGGGTGAGGAATCCTTTGAGATTGGTTTGCCTATTTTTATGCAGTTTTGGTTGAAAAAAATAGCATTGTTATACTCCTACCATAATTTGGACACCCTCTGAAACATAAAAACTGTCTGGGGTGAATCCCATCCCCGAGCAGACCCAAGGGTTTATATGGGGCCGCGTATGGATAAGACTGATAAGGAGGAGTGTCCCTAATTTTCACAAGTATGTTGCACTAAAATTTGACTTACGAAATTCCGTATTTTATTAGGTTATGCTCTATATTTTCACACTAAAGGTTTAAGATCCGTGTTAATATAATTATTCATGCAGCGAGTGAATGATCGCAAATGTCGGTATGTGCGCCGAATTCGTCTCCATGTATCAACATGCACTATAGCCGCTGTGTGTATATATATACATGTATAATATACTTTCCTCTGCTCCAGGTAAAAAGTGTTGGGGTATGAAGGGCCGTGCCCACTTCCAAATATTTTTGTGAAATAGACACATGTTGAAGCATTAACCGGTGCACCACAAATCACGTCATTTATCTAACTGTCTTTCAAAATATTACGGCAGATCATCAATTTAGACCTACAAATCATCGTCTTCCAGTCGAAACTGAAAGATGATACGGACATGACGGAACTAGGTGGCAGTGAGAGGACCTGCTCTATACATTGTATACTATAAGACTCAACTATAGCCGATGAATAACACTAGTTTATAAAAAGTTTTGCGACAAACCCGAATCTTACAAATTTTCCATATTAATTAATGAAATAGTGTAATTTTATATCTAAAATATTTGAACATATCCTCTATATTAACTCGTATTTCTTTGATGAATTTACACGTGCACCCTGTATCTTGTGTGTTTTTATGCATTACACGTATATATATATATCATGTACGAATTTGTGATTTCAGTGAAATAAATGGTATGGGATTGGATCAGCACTTTTATGACCAATTTCCACTCAGATTGGATGTCGGGCATTCTGTTATTATGAAAACCTACTCCTTAGTGTCATACATGTATACAGTGGTATTGTTTATTATTATGACAATATCACATGTATGTGTCTGACTAATTTTCAATTGCTAACACGGCTTTGGCACGTATATATATATATATATATATATATATATATATATATATATATATATATATATATATATATATATATATATATCTGTGTGTGTGTGTATACTTATGTTTAAGTGCTATACATGTCTTATATACATATCTATTTTAGATCAGACACTTATGAATTATACGAAAGTACAAAAATCGGTTTGATAACCTTGAGATTAAATGTAATATGAATGGGGGAAAAATCTTCTGATCCCGGTTCATATATCAGTAAATCAAATGCATCCCACATTTAAATATTTTAGCCATATAATAGCATTACCTTTATCATACGTTGGTGTGTCGTCACAAGATATTGTCAGTTCTCAAACGTAAGCCACATTTGCGTAGGTTACGAACGGATGACGGATTTTGACATTTCCCATTCATCTTTTTCACTGGACATGGTCTTGACCACAAACACGAGACCACCGTTCGTCAGGCTGGAGAAGTGTCCTCTGCATCATGGTAAATCCCCCAAATGAGATTTTGTGCAGCTTCTAAGTGAATGAGAATGTCGTGAAGTGTGCCTGCACTGGGTAATTTAGTGGCCTATATAAATTTGACGCCCATTTACTTTTATGTTCAAGCCGACGGTTCCCTCCGCGTCAGTTTATCCCACCGAATACTAGGTGTCCATCCCACGGAATACTATTACACTGTCCATGCATCCCATCGAATTTTACCCAAACTGTTTTAATTAATTCCGATTCATCTTTTTGTCCGATATTTGTATACACAGGTATTTTTCAACAATGCCGAAAAGATCGCATTTGCCAAAAATCTAATTTACAATGAAAATTGACGTCACGCAGTGTGTTTATTTACGATGTTCTTCTTATTTGTTATTTTAAAAGTCTACCCTTAGACTCGACCCGAGTAGATGTTTTCATAAAGTCATTTTGTATCTATAACAAATTAAGAGAAAAACATATATATGATAACTTATGCGCAAACACGTATATATGATAAATAATACACGCACGCACGCACCATGCACACGCACACTCACAATGTTGGTTAATCTTTGACGACAATTCAAAGCTGGAACTATTAACATTTACAAACTGAGTTATATATGTGTCACTATTAGAACGAGCAATAATGTAGCTTCATCCTCATGTGGAATTATAGGCTAAATTACAAAATCTTTATTCAGTTGAACTTTTCGCATGATAGAAATATATCTTTTGGAGAAATTTATTCACTGGTTAAAATATTTTTTTCAAAAAGTGAACTATTGGTACTGAAGAAGTTTATATTCTCCATAAATAGTCAATTATTTATGATATAAAAAATTGTGTCAAGGGCATTAACTCTTATGCTGTATGTCTAGTATACGATGACTTCCCTGATGTCCACAGTTAATTCATATATATTTATAAAACAGTAGAATTTTGAAACTGTTGACATTAGAGATTTTGTCATTTTATCAAGTTTTATGTATTTTTTTTATTCTTCTTAATGAAAATGTGCGATTTTCTGATGTGCTAACGTTTAAAAAGGTGGCAACATACGCATTTTATACCTGGCCATTGATTAAATCAAACTATATTAAGTCGAAACGACTGCGGTTTTTCCCCACTTTGAACCCTTAATATTGATAATTCACATGAGGATGAAGCTACCTTAATGGAATCTATAATTATCCTAGTGTTCTCTTCCAAAGTCATAATCTAATGTGACCTCTGTTCTTCTTTCACCATTTTACTGTTCAATTTCTTTATGCCACATATTTATAGAATCATGTCTTATAATTCTTGGAAGGAGTGGAAACTTTGTTTTGATAAATCATTTAGTTTGAAGTCACATTATTCAGCTAACAATGCGTGTATGGATCTACACCATGATAGTACATATTAAGGAGGAAAAGGCTCTCCGAGATTGGATATGCTTCCTGTCGGTAATGTTTCAAGACGGAACGAATAGTTCAACGTATAGCTCGAATAACTTGACATACAAATGTGTATATAGCTTTCATAATTCAACATATTCAATAAATGTATAATTTGATAATATAATGGAAATCTATCAAGTTTGTATAGAACTGCAAAATTAGTGGCTTTTTTCTAAATAACTTAACATTACTGGATTAAATTTTATTTTTGAAAATACACGAGGGTATATGAACTGCGAGGCTTCAGGAAGCTCGGTATTAGTCATTGTACTATCTGTTTTCTTATTTGGAAGACAAAGGATACCCCCATCCCCCACCCCATACAGAGGAAAAGAGCAATGGTGTAATCAAATAAGTGAAGACTGATATTGATATTTTGGCAATTAAACATAAACACCCTCTTGTAATTTGTAGCAAGGCTTTTTGTATAAATTATTTCAAGCAAAGGGTGAAAGGTAATTGGGACGTTGTAGATAGAATGCAAGCTCAATATCATGGTCTAACAGGCAGGACGTATTTCATCTCCGATTATTTTCTGTCTTGTTTCAGTTTAGAAATATTATCTAAGCCCCGTTCATTTATTACATCAGATTAAACCAGATCATAGATCTTTTTATTTGAATGGACGAAGTCTTCTCAAAAGTACAAATAATCGTTGAAACCAATTCGCAGGTTTAAAACCCCCGATAGGCCGGAGGTATGGGTCCAATGGTGTCTTTTAGAATGTCATTTATATAAACTTCAGTTATAGATGTTGTGTTAATTGCATTTCCTCGGAGATCGTTCAATAATGCGCGTGGTTATTCTTTCATATAGATCACAATCACTACAGGCTAACAATGTGCAGTTTTGTTCTTTTCAAAGACGTACATTGGGTTTGTGATAGGCCTAGTTCGCCTTGAGACAGGCTCTGTGATAGGCTAATCAGATGTGCGTTACAAAATGGACGTTTTCTGATGAAGTCTGAATTTCATCAGGCCAATTAAATAAGATGTAAACATTTTGACTTGGAACCGGAGAAAAAGTTCCTTATTTTGTCCAAGATATATATTCTATTTGATATCATAAACTACTTTGCATGATAGACAGGGGCAGATAAATATATTACTGGAAAGATGTACTAGTAATATGCAATCAGTGTAACTAACAATCAACACAAATTGTGGGAATAAAACAATTTTTTTTCCTGCGGCATGCATTGAATCATAGCTATTCTACAGAAATGAAATGCACCGAAAACAAAACTCCCATCCCACACTAGGATTACACGTAGCCAATAACAACCCGACCTGGATGGTTTCCAAAATTACTATATAGTTTACATATCGACAGTGGTCAACATCGTACTAACATTAGAATGTTTCAACATTTCATTGCCCCCTAGTGACATAACCTTGATTCAAGTTTACCTCCATGTAATACGCAAATATTATTGTTTGAACATTCCAAAGTTTAAAGTTATTCAGATTCCAAACAAGCAGAGTAAAACGGACATGACAGTGATTAACTAGTACACACATTCATGTTGAGTATGACACAAGTTCTAAAATTAACACTACTTTCCCTTTTTGTGCTACTTATCTTTAGATGACAGAAAAAGAATGATACACTTCAAGATAGCTTTGATGCATTTGTAAACATCACTGACACGTCATATATATCAACCAAATACATATATGGAAAATGATCATCCACGCGTGCAAATCTAAATCATGAGACATTTTTAACTATATAGGGCAATTCACTTTTTTAAGGCAAAGACCCGACAAGGCTGGGGGCTGTTTCGATTTTACATATTTCGTTCGCGCGCTGTAACATCTTTGTTACTTGGATAGAGTGTCCGAATTCTTCTCGCTCGTTTACAGACCTAATTAGACAACTGCCTGATTGACCTCTGCGACCGGGAGTCAAAATAAGGTCTTCAGAAAAGGACATGAGTCGATTCGGGGGAATTTACAAAGACGAAAATGTCGTCTGCTCAACGACTTGTGACATCTACGTTCCGTCGTCCGTACCAGAATCCTGTGCTTTGGCGCTTAAATGTGAGCTGCATTCGTTTGGACACTGTGACGTGTATCTGATTCAAACTGCCGGAGGTACGGACATGGCATCAGGGTCAATTCTGGACATACCAGGGCAAAATAAGGTCAGTGTATACGTATCTGTTTATTGCTAGAAGTCATGTTTGTTGTACATCATGTACATTAGCCAAATACACGAATATAGGAAGTGCGAATCTAAAATCATGAGACATTTTAAGGCAAAGACTCAATAAAATCTGGGGAATGTTTCAATTTTATACCAGTGTTCCGTGTATATATTCAATATCCTCAGTGTTACTGGTAATTTATCGTTGTTTGCCTCGTATCATGTCAGATAAACGCGGCTATGAAATTTCATACCTGCATGGATTTTCCCTTCCTCCTTAGGAAACCTGGTGAAATACAATACAGGACAGAGTTATATTGCTTAAGATTACATGCGCAGTCCGAGTGACGGGATGGCATCACAATATTGTTGTAAATTAAAACCAATGTGCTGATATGGTGATACGAACTTGTTCTGGTAATGTAACACGGGTCCAAAGTATGTTAGAAAAGATGTCGATTTTGTCCCATACTCTATAGTGAAATGAGGGTATTAATTTGAGCCTGTCGGTCCATCCGTGCGTCTTTCAGTCCTTCAGTCAATAAGTACTTGGGTTTCTTTCATGGGAGGGGCGTGTACATGTAATGGGAGGGGCGTGTACATGTAATGGGAGGGGTGTATACATACAGTGTTACCCTTTCCCCTCATAAATCAGTTTCTGTTCATTGTGCACAGATTCAACTGAAATTTGGTATATACATGTAGATACATCATAAGAATATCCAGGTCAAACTGGTGGAATAATGTTTGACAGACTTTTGTGTCCCATGGACTTAGAAACTTGGAAACAATTCATAGTTTTCGCTAATTATCTCAGTCACATATGGATATTTTGAATTGAAATTCAGGATATAGATACAGGATAAGGATGACTAACAGCCGTGTAAAATATATTGCATATTCCTATACAGATAAGGATGGATTTGGACCTGAACAATATTTTAGAAGACAACCTTCACTACACAACAAAAGACCAGTACTGGCACGAGTTTTCCCGCCGATATGGTTCTATAGAACGGTGTGTGACCGTGCACTTTTGTAAGGAGGACGAGCAATGTGAGAAGTTTTTAGAACTATTGCAGGTCTCGTTCAGAACTCTGGAGGAGTGCAAACGACGTCGTATCTATCCTGAAAACAGTAAGCAAAATATTGAAAACAGTAAGCAAAATATTGAAAACAGTAAGCAAAATATTGAAAACAGTAAGCAAAATAACCTATAAGATTACTGTATGCTTGAAAATTGTACAATCTTTATTCAATTTTCGATAACGTTTCACTGTTCGCTTGAAAATTCTAAATGTTTGCTAGAAAATTCTCAAATCTTCATTAAAATATTTTATCTAGAAGTTTATATACTACCTTGAAAATTTACAATCCTCATTAACTGCTTCCACCGCAGAAAAAACCACCGAACAGAAAAAAAAAACCAAAACAAAAAAAAACCCAACAACCCCCCCCCCCCCAAAAAAAAACACCCCAAACTATCGGACAAGCTTTCCCTATCATCCATCAAAATTTTACAGCATCGAACAAGCATACCGTATTGATGAAATGTAAAACCGGAACAATTGTAAAACCGTACGATTGTAAAACCGTACAATGACGAGAAATAGTACGTTATGCCATTTTGATCAATAACAAACTAAATTGTGATTAAGAAAAGAGAATACTTAAGGAAGGAAATAAAAGTTCGTCAGATTCAAACATATTGCCATGGTATCCAGTCAGTTCTATAACACTGGTATTCTAAGTCTCTGGTTCATGAACCTATTGCCTTGCTATCCAAGTCAGTTCTATAACACTGGTATTCTAAGTATCTGGTTCACGAACCTATTGCCTTGCTATCCAGTCAGTTCTTCTATAACACTGGTATTCTAAGTCTCTGGTTCATGAACCTATTGCCTTGCTATCCAGTCAGTTCTTCTATAACACTGGTATTCTAAGTCTCTGGTTCATGAACCTATTGCCTTGCTATCCAATCAATTCTATAACACTGGTATTCTAAGTATGTGGATCACAAAACCTTTTAAAGCTGTCTGACAATACACTATCTTTTCAAGAACCATTTGAGATCGAACTCAACAAGATAGCTCGCACGCGTTTTTCTATAAGGGCAAATAACTCGTGTTAGTGTTGTTCTTGAATTAGTTTTGCTCTACATTACAGGTGAATACAGTGGTTTAAATGTTAAGAAATTGCTCCATTCTTTGAAAAGTTAGATTATCTTATATAGCTTTTGATATTTTAATAGTTCTTCATGTTCATTTAGGAAATTAACTTATATTTTCAAGCGTATCGTCTCGTTGCATACGAAACTACCAGGGAGATCTGTATTGCTAAAACACCAACCATAAGAGAAAGCAATTTTGAGTTGCCATGGGAACGTGTCGGAGTTCTAGACATTGACTTTGAAAAATTTAAAACACCTTTAGAGGAAGAACAAGCCATTTTTGTCCACATAGTTTCCCAAAACTCAAAACAAAAAGCTATTATTTCTAAAGGTAAGGCCTATTTCTAGTTTTACTATCACATTTGTTAATAAAGTTTATAATTCATAAAATCAAACGATAAACTAGTCTTTAGTCATCTAACACATGCTTCCAGGCATAACGAGGGTTGTTTCCTATTGGTCTGAATTTGAAAAAAAATCTGCGTTGATTTTCAGATAAACCACAGGGCCACTCATCCGCTAATGTACTCGATAAAATACAGTCGTCTGACATGATGAAGCGGTATCTCCATTGCCAGAAATGCTCCGAGTCGTTCGATCTGGAAAATCGGCACCCCAGACTACTGCCATGTCTTCATACTTTGTGTATTCAGTGCTTGAAGCGCACAACTATGAGCAACAAAGTCCATTGTTCAGCTTGTGACGTCAGTTATGACGTATTCAACATGGACAGAGATTGTCCACGAGATGACACGAGATTTGATTTCATTGAGTACTGCCAGCTAATGGACGAAAACTACAATTTGTATTGTAGCGTTTGTCCGGACAAAGTTGCAACACACAGATGCATAAAGTGTGCAGAATGGTTGTGTTTAGACTGTCATGATGCACACAAAAGAGTCACGGCAACAAAAAAGCATACTTTATTATCCATAGATGACATGAAACTTGCAAAAACATTAGAAGGGTTTAAACGAAATGTGAAATGCAAGCGTCATTCAGAAAATTGTGCGACGCTGTACTGCGTAACAGAATCTTGCCAGCAATCGATGTGCTCCACATGTGCTCTGAAGAAATGCAAAGAACAGGACGTGCACAAAACGATACGGATCGAAAACATTGTAGAGGAAAAACGTGAGAAAATCATGGCACTGAAAGACAATGTGGAGAGAGTGGAGCGTGATGTCACGGATGCAATGGAACAAATTCAGTCCGAAAGAAAGACTATCGAAAATACTGCCGATTGTGTGGTGGAAAGTATTGATTCAAAATTTGATAGCTTATTCCAGCTAATTGAAAAGTATAAAGATGAGTTAAAAACCGAGTTAAGAAAATCGGTGAATATGAAGCTGGATATATTAGAAATGCAAAAACAGGAACTGGTTACTTTGAAGAAACATATCGTGGAGGCTGAAGAGCTGGTAGACCTCGTGATAAGTTCTCCAAACTCTTTAGCTCTATTACAGGTACGTGAGGCCTTAGCGGCATGAACACCTACGTGAGAGGTCATGATACATGTAATTATTGCCCAAGCAAACACGCCGCTTATGGGAATCATCACGTGCTCTAGGTTTACTACCCCCCTCGCTCTTAGCCACTTAAGTAATGATATATCATTTTAATTTTAGATGGAACAGACAATAATTAATAGACTTGACAAACTAGCAAATGACGTTTTTGATCATTGTCCACGTGAGCTGTCTACTTTCGGATTTTACGAAGACGATTTGGCACCAAAACTCGAGCAGGTCATCGCAGACAATGCCCAGATCTGGTCCTCTTCAATATTTCCCGACAAATGTATGACGATAGTGGACGAGACTTTTTGGGAAGACGACTCTGTTAAATTCACAGTGTTACCACAAGACTACAGAGGGATTCCGATCAAAACGGACTCTGTTGTGATGAGGGCAACAATAGAAAATTCCGAAGGTACAAATTATTGCATTTAGTTTGTTTCACTCATTACAAAAATATTTTAGATCTTTATGTTGATTATTTAAACATATTTACCAAATATGGAGTTTTTACTTTGACCTTTTTTCCTCTATATTCTTATCTTACAAATTTTCAATTTTTTTTTTCATTTTAATAATTCTAACAGAATTTAATTTTAATGAAAGTTCGACATTCACTATTTTAGGAAACACCACCGATGGAGTTGTCACTCCCAGACCAGACGAGTATTCCATGATTGACGTCACAGCAGAAGTCGTTTGTTTTGGGCGCCACATACTAAAGATTTACATGGCCGATACGCTTGTTGTATCTGTAGTATTTGACAGAACTCGAGGTAATGGTTCTTTATATGTAGTTATTTGTTTCTGAATTACAGAATTGATCTCCATGCGCCAACTTTTGAGTAGCTAAATGTGTGTAGACCGCGAGACATGACCGTACATAGTCCAATAAGATAAACTGATTTACTAGTACTCAAGCTAGTATACTGTGTATACGTTTATTACAATATTTGTTTTGTTGTTCATCTGGTGTGAAAGAATGCCATGCTGGTCATTATCGAATTCTACCAGCGTATATATGATGTCTTACAAAACAATCTGTCGACGGTGCTACCGTTAGGGCGAGCGCAGGTACATCATTCATAATCCAGAACCTGTTTGGAGAGAGTAGTTGTTACCACGTGTCTCCCCCAATCTATACTCGGGGATATTATATATTTTACAACAACTGGGAGTGCATGAGTATAGGCAAATCTATTTTATTTCCTACCAAGCTCAAGTGTGTGTGTGTGTACATGTAATATTTTGTATGCGTGTACATGTACAGCTGTATATGTATGCGTGTGTGTGTGTATGTGTGTGTGTGTACATGTACATATGTATATGTATGCGTGTGTGTGTGTGTGTGTACATGTAATATTTTGTATGCGTGTACATGTACAGCTGTATATGTATGCGTGTGTGTGTCTGACCCTCTTCCTCTTGCATAATTTCTACCAATAAAGATGTTTGGTCGGGGGAAAACCACAGGAAAACTCTGTAGTGTAAAGCACAGGCACTTAAATCGCTTGGGTGCCTAATTATTATATATAAGAGTACTCTTATATATATAGTAATTAGACCCCCAATCGATATAAGTGCCTGTGGGTGAAACTAACTACCTAAATCAACATAATTTTTATAAATTGTCAAACACCTGTGTTAAATTGGTTTGGATAAAAATAGGCAACAATAAGACATTTGAATCGTTATAAAGACCCCATATTTACATTTGCCAATGCACTTCCTTATATGACAGTACTAATGAAATCGATGTTCAATTTCGTGTGACATGAATTTGGTCATGTGATCAGTTTGTTCTTGCGTATGAATACAATCACCGCTTCAAAAGTCAGTTCCTGTACTTTCACCTGGCTTCTTGCTTAAGCAATGCAGTGGGGGATTTAGACCCCAACCACCCCTCTCGCCAGAAATCTAAATAATAGAAATAGTGTGAGTAAAATTCCAGATTGGCACCCAAAATGGCTGAGTATTTTGGCCAATACTTGACTTTCACACACACCCTTTCATAAACTCTGGATCCGCCACTGCAATGACATCATAACAGAAACAAACGCAGCAGGATATTTATACAGAGTTTATTTTGAAAACAAACAAGAATTTCATCAATTTATAAAAGAGAAACATTAAACATACCGTTCTGTTGTTTCATTTTATACAGTTTTAAATACCGTCTGCAACTTCTGCATGGCGAATTCTATGATATTGAAAGCGAAAAAATGTAAGCCTAATTACTTTATGATGATAGGTTAACCTGTTGTTTCCTGACAACTTCCATCACGGCTATGACTCGGCATGATCATAAGCGAGGCTGGTTTCGAGGCTCGAAAAATTTATATGTTCATGTCAGGGTGCCGGTGCGAGTCTTCATTAAAATCCTACAACAGAAATCTCTCAAGTGAACAAAAACTCCTTCAGTTCGTTTTTATTTTATTTTACACACACTGAAGGTAAATAAAAGACGCAACCTACCTGCACTTTGTCTAAATCTATCCTACTGTCTCGAATCGTCTCCTGCATGACTACAACCGCGAGTCCTAAAGATGAACATGCCGTTGTTTCTTTCCAAAAACCTGACTAAGAACTTAACGTTAACTTGACCTATCATATTCACCATCAATTCTCTCAGATCATTTGAATTTCTGTCGAAATCTGTGTTCAACAATTGCGTTTTCAACTTAGTTAGCTAGACCGACGCATGCAGTTTCTCCATCGCTGATCGCGACTAAGTCACATCACAGATGTAGTTTATTCCGCTCTTCTTGTCGTCATTTCAGTTAACTTTACGCTCTAAATTACCTTTATTTTACACATATTTCGTCTTTTTTTTTTTTTTTTTTTTTTTTTAACACTTTCGATTAAATATCTATATCTTATATTCTCTTTGATATTGTTCCTAATTTTTTATTCGATAAAACTAACGAACTATATTTTGTGTTCTACAATCGTTATTTTGGTCATCTGCTACATAATCATGGAAGCTCGGTAAGAACACAAATAAAAATAGAAAATATAAATATTATAAGAAAGAAAATATCATTTTTGAATGTTATTGGGATATGACATGAAGTTGTAAGTGATCAAATCTACTATAACGCCCTTCGGGCGTTATAGGATTTGATCACGTGACCAAATTCATGTCATATCCCAACAACATTAAAAATGATATCTTATTTCTTAATTGATAGCATAATTATGTACTATAAGGGATTAATATTGATAAGAATTAATATTTGAGTCTTTAAATCGTTATGGGTCCTTTAAAGGGACCGATTCACGATTTCCCCGAAAATTTTGTTTTTCACTTTTAATGATCAAAACCTACTGTCTAAAGATTTCACATAAAAATTAAGGCCATACATTATCACAGAAGCTCATTTTAGAGAGTTTGTTATTTGTTTTGTAAACAAAGATTGCCCTATGTTATTGTTTACGAAATTTTAAAAAGAAATTGATATTGATTAAGTTTATCAAAATGTTGCTTTTATTCTTGCATTCAGAAAGTCAAAATTTTGGCTGTCAACATCAATTTTTAATGTTTAACATTCAGAATAGAAAATATTTTTTTTTTCAAAAATCGTGAACCAGTCCCTTTAATCCACCTTTTTTTTTGCATATAGTTACACCGGTCAAAATAGCTGTGGTAAGTGAAAGTGCAGACGGTTTTACAATTTTCAGTCACTTGGAACCATTATGGACTTAAGTTTATGAATTGGAATAAGCAATTCAACTTAGAAATGATATCTAATCCTGCACATTCTATACAATAGCTTGTTGCAATGCTCACACATTTTGTTTAGTCGTATAATGACAGGACCCAGCTAAATGTCGACCAAAAAATAATAGACATTTTTCCTAACTCATTTCTGCAAACTCTTCCTTGTGTGATTATCATGCAAGATGAATGTGATGACCCTGGTTTAAGGTACAATATTTTCAATTAATCCCGATTAAGCATCGTTATTTTAGTTCATACAAGGAATTCACAATTTTTATCATGCACTATTGTAAACACATTTTTTTTCCACTAACGTCCTTAATTTTTTGTTTACTGAATCAACTTTATTTAATCAACCGGGGATTTTTTATTTTATTTTAGAAAGCATCCAGACGTTTGTAGGGTGTATACACTAACTTATGGATGCTCGAGACTACGGTCACTACGATTTTGGAAGTTTTTTTTACCCCAAAAATGCATTGGACGTATGTGTTAGACTCAAATTTTCTCTGCATGTCCTAATGTTTAGAACTTTCAGCGTTCGCCAATGTGTTGACGGTGTTACCTTTAGGCGAGCGCAGCGGGATACCTGGACTATCGATCAGAGATACTTTTATCTCGTATATTATACTTCTCAATCTGTTCGTCTGATACGTAAGTTGAATATTTAGTTATGAGAAAGCGTTGTAGGGATTTGAAATGAAACTATTGTACAACAGCCTGTAGTGGAAATGAAGACAAGCCTTGTTTTTCATTCTCAGTGTCTGATGCTGTTTTGGGATGAATTATGTATTGCGCAGACGCAGGACGCGTATTGCCTGTGGCGACAGAATTGTCATATTGTGTTGGCATTTCAAATTTTCTATATAATTCCTCAATATTCTTTAGTTGTTCGATTGTGCACAACTATACAGATTTCCAATTGGTTTTTTTTTTACGTAATTTAAAAAAAAACCTGATTTGATTTTTAATTTCAAATACGAAGAGAGTTGGTATTTCAAGTTAATAATTTGTAATCTAAAATTCATCCTTCGTAATTACAAATTGCCAATGAAAATTATTAGGGCATGTTAAATATTGTATTTTTGCTTGAAATGGGATGAGAAGGAAATGGAGCCGGCCACACACGGGCATTCAACGTTGGTTTACCTCTGCACTACGTGTATCTGGTAGAATAGTGAATCATTGTACATTTTACTTTCTTTAGTCCTCCAACGAACACGATACTGGGCTGCTTTTGCGGCGTCATGCCAGGTCATGTCCTGTGCTTTTAATTCTACTTCTGAGTCACGGTATTTCTTGGACGTCCCCTCTTTCTCTTGCCCTGCGGGTTCCAGGTCAGGGCCTGGCGTGTGGTGGTTTAAGGTGGCTTCCTTAGGGTGTGTCCAATCCATCCCCACTTCCTACGTCTGATTTGTATGTCTATAGGTTCCTGCCCTGTTCTCTTCCATAGTTCTTCATTTGTGATCTTTTCAGGCCATCGGATGTTGAAAATGCGCCTGAGACAGGTGTTGTAAAATGTCTGGATCTTCTGCAGGGTTGTTTTGGTCATTCTCCATGTCTCTGCTCCATACAGCAAGACGGACTTAACATTGGAGTTGAGGATCCGCAGTTTGGTAGTAATGCGGATGTTCTTTGAGGCCCATATGTTCTTTAGCATGGTAAACGCTGCTCGTGCCTTGCCGATTCTTGACTTGATGTCACGGTCTGTACCACCCTGTCTGTGCATCACACTCCCCAGGTAGATGAAAGACTCGGCTTCTTTGATGGGTTATGTTGGTTTTGGTTTGTCGTTAATGCTTCTGTAACTTGACTTTTTTTATTGGTAGGGTTGTTGGCCCTGCGCAAACCTCTAATAACCTCGAGGAAAGATGGTTTAATTTTAGAGTTTCCTTCCTAGACTGCTTTCCATCCCTGGATATTGAGCACAGTCCGCCCATTGGTTTTATATAAGTGATTTCCTTCACCTAGCCTTTCCCATAAGTGGGTATGGCTGCAAGGCAGCAGAGGTTTGGAATCAGAGTTTTCCTTCTCTTAGATGAGCTGTCCTCCCAGACTGATGAGCCCCATCTACCCAAAGCATTGGTTTTCAGGCGCCAAGTAACTCGCCTTCTCCCCTTCTCCTATCAGTAGTAGCAGTTCCGCCGGGCTTGATGCAAACCACACGAGCAGGCTAGGAGCTGGACTTGGTTGTCAGAGGCTATTAGAGGCGCACGCCATGAGGAGCACTTTATAGACAATGGGAGCTTATCCCCATCACCACCCCTCGGCTATGACAACCTTTGGAACCATTGTACATTTTACCTGTTAATTATATCATCTTGTATGACATATTGTAATATTTTAGGAGAGGGACTTGTAAGAGCAGGCCAATATTATGAGAAATACGGTTTTAGATAGAACAATGTTTTAAGTAAGATACAAGACTCCGTCTTGGATTGGTTCGTATTGTAATACATATTGTAATATTTTAGGAGAGGGACTTGTAAGAGCAGGCCAATATTATGAGAAATACGGTTTTAGATAGAACAATGTTTTAAGTAAGATACAAGACTCCGTCCTGGATTGGTTCGTCACTGTTTACTTAACTAAATAACGTTGTACCAACCAAACGAGTTACCATTGTATGTGTATATACAACTTGACCAAAGGATCGTCGCAATAAATGTTATAAACTTTATAGAATATTATTCTTATACATATGACTATCAAGTGAAGATATTATTTCAAAGTGGACCATCAATTGGTCATCGTTCGTCATATAAATTGTGGTCAACAAACGTAACCATTTCTACCATGACAATTTATATGACGATAAACAGCGGCCCATGATTATGTAACTACCCCGTACCCTCGGTCTCGTTACATGCCACGCGGCTCGTGCCAGTCCCGTGTCTGACGTACACTGTAATATACAATGTAATAGACCTTCTTCGTCAGCGGCATCTTCGCTAGATGAGTCAGCGGAGGCCTTGACAAAGTACGCGAAGGTCACAGCATGCAAAGACTTTGTTTTGAAGGGCTGTGTCCAAGGTAGACTGACAAATAGTTTCGTAATCATACGTCAACTTTCATTGTTTATTTTGCCTTATATTCGATCTAAACATGTGTTAATATAAAAGCTCGCTGCGCTAGTTGTTAACTAATACTGAAAATGGTTGTATTTTTCCTACAGACTACAGCACAATTTTTCCTACAGGCTACAGCACAATTTTCCCTACAGATGACAGCACAATTTTTCTAACAGACTACAGCACAATTTTTCCTACAGACTACAGCACAATTTTTCCTACAGGCTACAGCACAATTTTCCCTACAGATGACAGCACAATTTTTCTAACAGACTACAGCACAATTTTTCCTACAGACTACAGCACAATTTTTCTTACAGACTACAGCACAATTTCCCCTACAGACTACAGCACAGTGTCATAATGAATCAACGTTTGTGTTTTATGCTATATATGTATTTATTTGAAAAATACATTTCGTTGTAAAAAAAAAATCATTTTCAAGTCAATTTTGCTCTAATCACTATGAAATCAAAAGCATTTATTACAAAACATCTGGACATAAATTTTTATAAGGATTTTCAAAGTTTTGATCAACAATTGCAATTATACTAAGAATGACGATTGGATTAATTAATTTTCAGCTCCATTTATTATGCTGTATTCCTTTATATGTGTAGAACAAAAGCCCTCAGTATGGTATTCTTACAGTCATATGATATGTATGGTATTTAGAATGTAAACAATACACTGATACCATGCAGAAATAGGAGATATTTGTGTTGTTAATGGCTTAAAAGTAAAATTTGACCTTGAATAATTTAGTTTAGCTTAAACAATATTTATTTATCTTATCTCAATAACATAAAACAAACAAGCAACTTGAATACACAAGGTAAGGAAACAAGCCAACAGGATTATATAAATCCTGAATAATTTGATTATTTAGAAAAGTGGTTGTTTTCAATGAATTATGTAGTGAAGAAAAGGAAGTTGACTCATTTATGCTGTAATTAAGTACATGTATATTGAATTTTACTGCAAATATGGATCAATTTGTTTCTAAATGAAGCGTACTTCATTTTACGAATTTAATTTTTTTTTAAAAAGAGTGCTAAACTGTACTGTGCCTTTATTTGCAGTGAAACTCCGTTCTACCTTGCCACTGGGATTAGCGCAAAGAGTTATCTCCCTCGACTTGGGCGAGACCAATATCTGACAATTGGAATATTAGCGTCACCAATACAACTGCTTGGGATTAACATTTACTTTTGCCTATATTTTGTCAACGACAGAGCTATGCTTAGATTTTCTCGCCATAAATCTCAGCTTACATGTCACGTTAAGATGGACTATTACACCAAATTTTATATAATGACTCATTATCAAAGCACTTCATATATGATTTCACCAACCTCTTAATCATTTCATATGATTTTTTTATGTTTTCCCAGAATAATAAAAAAAAAGGTGTTTGATTGTTTGCAAATACTGTACGAGATTCTAAAGTCCAAATTTTACTGTGCTTTGATGCTTGATGTAATATCTAATAAAAGAATGCAAGAAGACTCCAGTAGACGTTCTGAATTGTTAAATAAAAATATCTAAAGAAATTAAAATTGTTATCATTTGTTAATATTTTTACAATTACGATTAAAATCTTCAAGGAACACGTCAGTTAGAGAAAAAGAGAGAGAAAGAAGGAAAAAAACATTAGACGAATGTGCTTTTCAAAGATATTGAAATGAAGTGACCAACATTCAGAAATATTGCGATCAGAATTAAATTGAACCCGATAGGAATCATATAAGAAGAATGGTAAAAAATAACATTTTAGTAAGAAAACTACATTCCCTTGTGGTAAAATGGTTTACAGATTAAATAAATTTTAGCAAACTAATTTCTTGATTACTAGTGCATCAAATAAGCATCGATTTAAGAATTCTATTATTCTCTATCAATTTTGATCGGAATCGATACCTTTTCCTCGGATTTGGTTCAAATTTAAAAAAATTGCAATATTTCTTTTTTAAAAATCTGTTCATTTCATTTCAATATCTTTTAAAATATTTTCTTTAATGAAACGATGAAGATAACGAACAGTGATTAATCTCGTAACCCCTAGAAAGAATACAAACCAAGAGTTGGCAAACACGGACCTCTGGATATACCAGAGGCGAGGTTAGGTGCCTAGGAGGAGTAAGCATTCCCTGTTGACCGGTCACACCCGCCGTGAGCCCTATATCTTGATCAGGTAATCGGAGTAATCCGTAGTCAAAATCCTAACAATTGATATGAAACACGTCAGACAGCATTTCATCCAATGACAGGTTGTATTGGCAATTAACTATCTAGATCGTTATAACGACCATAGAATTTGCGAAATGCTGACTTTAAGCGATACTTTCTAAACCCCTGTTCCACCAACTTGTTTGTCAGTAGCCTGCGTCGATTTAAAAACGAACAATACGCAGAACAAACTCTTGCGTATCGAATCATTTGAGAGATATAAACACCATATGCAGGTGATAATGGAATGGAGAAGCTTCAAATCACCACGCTTGTCATTGAGTGGTTAGTTTGCCATTAGCATCTATGTTCAATAAAATATCTAAGTACGAAGCAGATGTGGAAGACTTCTTCCTCATAAGAATATAAAAACAGGTAGGTCAGCTAACAAAGGAGCACATTCGTACCCTCGTGTTTGTTTGTGTTGATGAAATAATATGGTAAAACGATCACAACAGCTGCACACAATGTGGATGATGTTATTTACAATGTACACTTGATACTTATGTAATAAAGAGGTTGATTTCACAATTATATGGTCACGACCATACAAAAGTCCCACTTTAAAGATACATTTATGACTATTAAATGCAGCCAATCATTCTTTTCAAGTTAATGCTTATCATGTAACCTACATTATACTGCCCCGACTGAACGAAACTTACTGCCCCGACTGAAAGAAACGTACGTGATGAGAATAATACAGCATGCAAATTGAGTTCTTTTAAATTTTTCGCAATTTTTTTTTATCGAAATACATTTTCTATCATATAAAATATCAGAGAAGTAGTCAATTTGAGTTTTTCGTTTTGATAATTTTGTAGGGATGGAAAATGAGAAGTGGTGAAGGGTGTTGATAAGGGACCGGTCAATATTTATTGGGGGGGGGGGGGGGGTGCAAAATACATTAGGACACACATTTATTTTGACTTACATACTGATAGGACTCCAATTTTTTTTATTTTCAAAACTGATAAGACAACTACATTTTTTTTTTTTTGCAAATGTATCAATAATCAAAAAATATAAAGTATTTCAAACTTTTAATTCAACTATCTACATGTATCTCTTTCTCTTTGAGAGATATATCTTTTTCAACGATTAAAGAGATATCTCTTATACTTTGAGAGATATCTCTCTAGGAATCTTAGAGAGATATCTCTTTAAGTGAAGGAGATATTTCTCAAAGTAAAAGAGATATCTTTCAGAGTAAAAGAGATATCTATTTAAGTGAAAGAGATATCTCTCTAATTGAAAGAGATATCTCTTAAAGTATAAGAGATATCTTTCTAAGTGAAAGAGGTATCTCTTAAAGTGAAAGAGATATCTCTTTAAGTGTAAGAGATATCTTAAAAAATAAAAGAGATATCTCTCTAAATGAAAGAGATATCTCTCTAAGTGAAAGAGATATCTATTTTTAAGAGAGATATCTCTTAAGATTAAGAGATATCTCTCATTTTAAAGAGATATCTCTTAAAATAAGAGATATCTCTTTAATTTAAAGAGATATCTTATTTTTCGAATAAATAGTAAAAGGGCTTGCCATAGTGGGACCTAAACTAAAGAAATCCTTCGTAACAAATCAAAATAAACAATCCTCGGATGCAATACAAATGAAAGATTTTGCAATGCAAATGGAAATTATACAATGCAAATGAAAAAATTATATGATACAAATGGAAAATATAGAATACAAATGGAGAATTATACAATACAAATGGAAAATATAGAATACAAATGGAAAATTATACAATACACATGGAAATTATACTATGCAAATGGAAAATTATACAATACAAATGGAAAAGATCAAATATTGCAACGTTTGACATGCCATTGTATGTAATCAACCGAGGGTTTCCGACATGATGGAGAGAGGAACGAAACGTAATCAACCGTGGGTTTCCGACGATGACATGTGTATAGTTTTCTTGGACTGTATATTCAAAGCATTCAAGATATATAATTTGTCATCATCAACCCAAATACTTGAAATATTTTTCAAAATATATATAGTATACCCTACTATCTCACCTTTTTCGTCAGCAAAAAACAGATGTAGGCCTAGTCCGTTTCGGAAATTGTCATGAAGTCACGAAGTAACCTAATTCGTAGCTGTGTATTTTTGAGCCTGAGTAGAATATTCTTGTTTTCGTGTATGATGCAGAATAACCTCCGAGGTCGAGAAATATGAAATATAAAAGCCGTGGCGAAAATGCGAAGTTTATTTCATAATTATTGGTAATTTAACCCTTGAGGTACATGTATGTACAATGTTCATCTCGCTCACCGAGCTCGGCGAATATTGAACTGTTTGCAAATACCACCTGTCATCAGACCTGAGGTCAATTATTTTAAAATGTAATGCATTAAATTACATTGGAATTTTCACTATTACAATTACCATTACTTTCATTCATATAAGTAATTAATTAAATTACAATTACTTTGCTAAAGTAATGAATTACATTACACATTGCAATGAGAAAAGAAAAAAAATAGAAAGAAAAAATTATGATCACAACTTATTTGAAGTTAACTTTTAAATTAGATTATAAATAAGTATAAGAATTTCCATTATAAAAAAATCAATTGAATTATTCATAAATGACCATTGAATGAACACATCTTTATTTCAAAGAATGCATCATGTCATTGAAAAAAACAAAAACTTCTATTATTTCATGAAATAAGAAATTTATATGTAATTCAAATGTAATTGAAAAGTAATGGTCACTACTGGCATTTTTATGTAAGTAATGCATTACATAACTTGTTACACATTACATCCCATTACTTAAAAAAAAATGTAATTATTACAATGCATTGCCATTACACATTACCATTACCCCGGGTCTGCCTGTCATTAGATCGAATGCTGTCTGACGCGTTTCACACATTTTTACATGCTGATTTAGACAATATATTGCTCTGTTTATCGTATGAAAAAATAGGACTCAAGGCGGGTACGACCGGTCAACAGAGAATGCTTACTCCTCCTAGGCATCTAATCCCTCCTCTGGTGTGTCCAGTGGTTCGTGTTTGCCCTTCTCTCTAGAGGATTTATGAGATTAATCGCTGTTCGTTACCTTTTTTCATCTACCTCAAAACTGTCAAAAGATATATAATATACTCCCAACTACCATGCTATAAATGTAAAACGCACCATGTTAAATAATTTAAAATTCATACATACCAAAAAAAAAAAAAAAAAAAAAAAAGAAAGAAAAAGTTAGGAGCAGCCCTTTTGCCAACTGTCATGTATGTATCTAGTTTTGTGTTATGTTTGAAATGACTGTATTTTGTGTTGATGAAATAACACGGTAAAACGATCCAAAACAGCTGCACACAATTTACATGATGTTATTTACAATTACAATGTATATTTGATAATTTCATAAGTACCGCGTTAATTACGTTATAAAGAATATTACATGGTCATACAAAGGTTCTACTCCCAAAATACGTTTACAGTATGACAATTAAATGCAGCCAATCATTCATGGCAAGTTAAGGCTACACGTACAACACAGTGTCCTCACCGAGAGAGTATAACGTGGTGTGAAAACTACATTGTACCAGAAGCCTCGGAAGTCTTTCCACAATTGCTTATCGAAATACATTTTTTATATTATATAAATTATGATAGAAATTGTCAATTTGTGTTTTTTGTTTGAAAATTTTGTAGGAATGGAAAATGAAAAGTGGTGAAGGGTGTTAATAACCCCCCTTCCCCCCAACAAACTCTGCTCAAGATTGGTTGGTCCGCTCAAGGAAGATTCACCATTACAATCATGACAGGAGAAATAATGTATAGCATATAGGTCCCAAAGGCGGATCTAGAAATATTTCAAAGGAGGGGTCGCGACCCAAGTCTGTACCCTTTCCGCCTAAAAAGGTAGGGTCGAAGGTCCCAAAATGGATTTTTTGCTAAACATGTTTAACCAAAGGGGGTTGCAACCCCCACAACTCCACTCTAGATCCGCCGCTGGATCCATTAAAGAAAACGAAGTAGGAAAATTGTGTAAGTAGCGAAGTTGTTACAGATCAGATTTGTTGGATTTTTTCAGGATTAAATGCACTAATAGTGAAAGATATGATGATATTGATATGGCGAGTACGGGTCCATTCAACAAAATCAGAAACTAATAAGAAATAAATTTCGAATGTTGCAAATTGCAAGTCATCGGAGTAGTGGGGATGGGTGGGAAGCAAATTAGGTCCAATCCGAAAGTATTGTTTGAAAAGATAACCCTCCACCATCCCCATTGACTTTTACATCAAAGATTTGATATATTCATAGGTTATTATTTATAAAGAATTTTGGCAGAATTCTGTGTACTAGTATGCCCCATTTAAAACACATGTAAAGTAGTTTTAGGCATGAAATGAATTAATTTTGCTGAAAAAATTAAAAAGTTTGAAAACATGCGATGTGTCCTTTTATGGTTTTCATATCACAGGGAGATCCTCTGCCATTGTTGTTGAATATTATGTATATACATCAGTGACGGATTTTCAAAATTAAGGTAAATCGTGGTATCTTGTTTAGAAAAATGTAAACAATAAAAGAAGCAATATTTTCCACTCTCGGAGAAATAAATGACAAAATCTTTCGATTTATTCAATTACTTTTATTGGGAGAACTTACATAAATTCCATCCCAAAACCCTTAATTTGCATCATTTTATTAATCTCACCTTATTAAAAATGAGAGAAAATAATAAAAATGACTACTTGGGAGATATTTCAAGCCCTATAAAATTCAGGAGCTTCCGGGGATTTCGCTCCCTGCCTCATAAACAAGCCCTCCCCCTTAACCGCAATTCCTGGATCCGCCCCTGAACATACCTTAATTTTGAGATGTCCAGTAACATGATTTAATTACTTTAGATAAATTTTAGGAAGACCCCGATGTCGGTGAGATATCAATAAAGTCTTTGTTTGTCTGGGGTCTCCCTATTTATATTGTAGATTATTTGTAATTAGGTTTTTATTTTTGTCATTAATAAATGACCATATTCAACAAAGTTGATCAAATGAGGAGGTAGAAATTAACTAGGTTGTGGACAAAAGATGGAACTGGAAACAACATGTACTTTATTGTACATAATACAAATGTACATGCATTATTGGCCAAGCATACGATAAATGGAGGGCATAAATGAAGTCCTTTCAAAATACAATATAGCCGTTCTTATGCAATGTTCTGTGAATTTTCTTTTGCTCCAAGTATTAAGATTTACAGCTAAAGTCTTCATATGAATGTTAGCCCCTCTCCCGCAAAAAATGCCTTCCTTAATCAAAATTTGTTTGGATTTCTAGATTGTTATTAATTATACAGATGCATACTAAAAGTGTCTGTACCCCCAAGATGCCAAAATAATAGATAGCGGACAAGGGACGTAACTTTGAGATGGCAGACAAAGGACGCAACTTGCACGAATTGTTGTGCAAGAGAAGCTTGCGTAACACGCCCTCTGGTGAGAGAATGACCTATATAGAGGAATACACAGATGACAATTCTAGTAACAGAAAACTAAGGATACATACCCTACACAATCTGTCAAAGCTACAGATCACAAATTTACAGAAATACGATTTTTCACCGGGAGATGGCGGACAAGGGACGTAACTTGCACGAATTGTTGTGTACGTGAAGCTTGCGCAATATGCCCTCTGATGAGAGAATGACCTGTCTAGAGGAATACACGGCAGATGACAATTCTAGTAGCAGAAAAATACTTTGCAGATGTTTTCTTCTCATATTTCATTACATAGGATGTTATTATTATTGTGCGTTTTCTTTAAATGAGAACAGGTTTTGGATTTCCTCATTAACGTTCATCAACAACAGATATATTATGTAACTTCATAGCATGAATAATACTTCAAGTAAATTGCAGATGTCTTTACTTTCTCCCTAAAGGTAAATATCTTCTGGTAAATTATAATAAAAACTAACAATTTTTAATCCACTCTGATGTTTATTTTTTCTGTCAAAATTCAACAAAGATATGCAGTGACAAGGTAATGACATGGTTTCATAGAACAGATCTGTGTTACGGAATTAATCAAAGTCAAATATTATCAAATTAGCTAGCATCCTGCAACTTGTACAAGCAAACGTGCTTACAGGAAAAGGTAGTAGATTAAAAATCCACAAACTATCACGATTCTACCACTTTCCCATCTGACACCGAATTTGATAAAATCCTTTTAATATATAATTCTGATTCAAAAAGTCCTGGCTGCAAAGTAATATCATACAAACCCACTACAAAAAAATAAAAATAAATGTAGGTGAAATGTTGAGATGTTAATGTCACAAGAAAAAGATTCATACAATGTAATGTCCGTCTTTTTCATACTAGGTAAAAATATATTCACGTAAACTGGCTTTCCCTTTTTAGAAATTAAATTTTAAAATAGAATTAAATCCTAGAGCTCAGCTGTTATTATTGAACGTTGAGTTTGCGTTTCAGAGACTCGGGCATCTCCGGCGGTGGTGGGCGGGGCAGACGGAAGTAGACCTTGACCGAGTCGTAGATGAACCATTGCAGGGCGGTCAGCGTACCAATCATGATGATCCTCGGTCCCAATCCCTTCCACATTCCTATTAACAAATCAACATTAGCTCAATGAAATTTTCAAGAATAACTGTAAATACATTTGGCAGAAAATTGGAATACTGTATTAAACAAAAATCTTCACAAGAAAATTTGATAAATGTACAAGGCATCTTACCTCTTAATCCTAATTCTTTGGCAGCACTCATAAAGTTGCTTCCCTTGTCATTGTTCAGTTTTGAGACAATTGTGTCTGCTGGATGGGACACAATGGCACAGAATACTCCAGCTAAAAGAGTAAAAGCGAAGCAACTCTTAAATAGTATTTTTAATGCTCTGGGAAATGACATCTAACAAATATTTGAGGACTTCGTATTCGAGACGGAAAGTAAACATTTTCCCTAGGCAAGGATACCAATGCAGATTTTTGTCCATATTTTGCAGCGATGCAATTATTGGGTGCTTTAAGTGCCAACCCCAAAACAATCTTCTTAAGAACAATATGTTGAAAAACATTCTAGGAGCATGTTAGGTTTGGTTCGGTTAGAGGAAACATAGCTATTTATGTTTTAGGCCAAACCAATCAGTTCCCATCATAATCAGAAGCTATATATCCCAGAAAAGTGTACATTTCCAACATAAATACACGGGAAACTGTCAGTCTTAAAAAATTTCAGCACTTTTAAGACCAATTTTTTAAAATATATAAATACAATAATATATATATAACTTCTGCAAAGGAGGTATTTGTAACACCCCAACACCTCCCCCAGTGGAAATTTGATTGGTCAACAAAGTCATAAGCTCTGGTCATCATAATGTTGTAATATCCTTACAACAAGATCTGAGTGGTTCAAAGTATTTCATTTAAAGCCTATATAAAAAAAATGTATTTATTTGAAATTTTCAGATCCATGAAGACAAGGAAAATGATCTTTTTTGTGTTCTAACTGACTGTTTCCAATAATTTATTGGAGCACTTAAGTATTTGAGTGGGAGGGGGGGGGGGGGGGGGGGGGGGGGGGATACTTGAAAAATGAAAGTTTTTGTGATGTTGTGTTACAATAAAAATTCCCCCCAGTCTATCTTTTTTAGCTTGAAATAGTATACTTTTATCAGAAAGCCTCATTTCTGACAAGTGGGCAACAATGCCAAACAAATATGAATTTCATTTTGGTCTGAATTAGATTGATTTTGTCCTGAGGAGAGTACGCACCAATGTAACCAGCTGAGAAGGTGACCATCAACTGTTCGGACTTGTTGCATTCAGACCGTGGTTTTGGCACGACGTATTTGTACAGAGCCTCCAGTGTTCTTTCAAAGCAGGCAAACTTCATCATTGTGTATGGGATCTGTCGGGCCCATAGTGGAACTAATCCCTTGTATAAACTGCAAGGACACAGAAAAATTTAGACTGCTACAAAACAAAATACATCCCCCATAGAAAACTGTCAGAGCCTGTGCATCTGGCAGGTACTTTTTACTTCTAAAGACTGTAATACCATCTGTTTTTAACTTTCCCCTTGAAGTTCAAATGTTCAATTGTGTTTGCAACAGGGATTTTCCACAGCAAATTGGAAATGGGGGCCTTAGGCTGTCCAGATTGGAAATTTTATGATGTTTTAACCAAAAACTGGACAATTTTCAAGTAAAAAAACACTTACAATACTCTACAAATGACAAGTTTTATTTTATTGCTTTCATGAATTAACCATTCTGTTGCTTCTAGGTTTTGAAAATTAACTAAACCATCGTCAGAATTGTCCTATGCTAGTAAATAGAAATGTTTATTAAGTATTTACAAGGTATCTATTAGGCACATGAAACATATGTCACACTGCCCATTTGTTTATGATAAAGCCTTAGGTAACATAGCTACATGTCATGTTACCTGTACTATTATATGAATGTCATGTTACCTGTACTATTATATGAATGTCATGTTACCTGTACTATTATATGAATGTCATGTTACCTGTACTATTATATGAATGTCATGTTACCTGTACTATTATATGAATGTCATGTTACCTGTACTATTATATGAATGTCATGTTACCTGTACTATTATATGAATGTCATGTTACCTGTACTATTATATGAATGTCATGTTACCTGTACTATTATATGAATGTCATGTTACCTGTACTATTATATGAATGTCATGTTACCTGTACTATTATATGAATGTCATGTTACCTGTACTATTATATGAATGTCATGTTACCTGTACTATTATATGAATGTCATGTTACCTGTACTATTATATGAATGTCATGTTACCTGTACTATTATATGAATGTCATGTTACCTGTACTATTATATGAATGTCATGTTACCTGTACTATTATATGAATGTCATGTTACCTGTACTATTATATGAATGTCATGTTACCTGTACTATTATATGAATGTCATGTTACCTGTACTATTATATGAATGTCATGTTACCTGTACTATTATATGAATGTCATGTTTTAGTTAGTATCTGGGTCATAACATATTGCTACATGAGTGGGTATACGATTCATTTAAATATCAATCCTCTAAATATTCTGTCAACATCTTGTAACTGAATTGTATGTTTTAATGTATTATACCTGAGACATTATATGCTGTGTGTGCGTGTGTGTATTTCATCATTATTATTATCTTAATACGCCCTGAAACTGATGTTTATTCTTATCTAGCATATTTATGGTATCTTGTGTTTTCATGTTTTATATGTATAACATTCTGTTGTAAGGTATATACATTGTAAAGCACCTTTGAGCGTACATAGTGTATGAAAAGGATGCTATATAAATATGGTATTATTATCATTATTATTATTGTAATCATGGTAATGGAGATTTTTTTCTCTCCATATTTTTCATTGGGAATGGGGTCAAATGTTGTTCCTACAGGAGACTGTGGAAAATCCCTACGGCAGAACCAAAATTGCTTGTTTCAATGAAGAAATCAAACCAGTCACTGCACAAATGCATGCTCATGAATATGAATCCACTAAATCGTAACCCATTCATCACTGCACATACCCATTGACACCTTCCTCTTTAAGAATTCTGGGAAATCCTTCTCTAAGGGTTCCGGACCAGCCTGGCTGTGTCTGAATCCTGACTTTAACAGCCTCCATAGGGCAAAGGGCGATATCAGCAAAAAACTCAGCTGAGGCACTAGCTGCCAGATACAGAGATGTTCTCCAAAGATAAGTATTTTCCTGAAAAGCAATCAAGAGATCATGCCTAGGGTCACTATACATAACATGTTAGAATCAGTACCATAACCAAGAACACTTCCCTTTAATACCAAAATAATAAAGTCTACATATCATATTCTGCACTACTTTGGGAACCATAAGATTTCGTGGGAGATAAATTCTCATGAATTTTGTGGGTACCCCTATCCCAAGAATTTCAAACCACAATGAAATTCACAATTCAAACAAAACGTCGCAAGTTTTGGCATTTACATGTTTTCCAGAATTGAAACATGAAGGTTTGCGAAGAGAAGTGGATGTAGGCTATGCCTGTCCACTTCTCAAAAGAAAATACTCCAAGGGCTGCAAAGGTGTAAACATTTGTATGAACAGCAATGAAATGGAAAGCGTCTAATTGTGCACCTGCAATGCTTTCTGTTTGGTACTCAATCTCATATCAGTAAAGTGCTTTAATTAACCCATTTACATATACACAGATTCAAATGTTTAGTAGATAATACAACTGCTTTCAAAAACCACACACGTAAAGAGGTTAAAGTTCTAAATTGATCGTTTACACATCATCGGTTCTTCTGACCAATAATAAAAAAAAAAATCACCAGACTTTAAAATTATTTACCAATTTTGCCAGTGGGACCCACGGATTTCAAAAACTCTGGTTAATTGTCTGTTACATTTATCAATAAATACTTTTATGCAACTGGATCAAGATCTGTGTCTTTGTCCACCAAAAATTCCATTGGACAGACAGAAAGTGACACTACATTTCATAGTTCTAACACATACTGGAATCATTTGTGTTTTATGTTCAATAAATCAATCAATGTATTTATCTATCTATATATACATTCAAACATACATATAAAACTTTGAATTTACCTCTCCTAACATGTTTCCATACATAATCTTGAAAACTTCATAGAAACCAAATTTGCAAAGTCCCTGCATTGAGTAACCAACGAGTGTGGGTGCCCATCCTTTGCCCAATTCTTTCATACCTCCTTCCTGGACAGTGAGTTTGAATCCATTAACAACACCACCATATTTCTGGGGATTGACCTGGATACGACACTTTACTAGATCGAGGGGCACTACTGCTGTGTGGGTAATGCCGCAACTGAGGATACCGCCAAACCCGCATAAGGCATAGTATTTGTTAGATCCAAATTCACAGCTCACATCATTAGCCCCTGAAACACACACATGCATAGTATTTTGAGAATCAGGTTGCATATACTCAACATAATTAACATGAGCTTAAATGAGCCCATGAACTGATTTGAACATACTCACAAATAAACATACACATATAACTTGGAAATAAATGCTGAATAAAATAATAATACAAGATCAGAGGCAAACAGCGAAACATGAAATAACAGATTCAGACATCCACAAGGGGCAATATCGAAACTGACGGAAAATTACTAAATCTGAATTAAAAGTGACTAGTGGTTACAAACTTTTGGGAGAAAAAAATACAATCTTTTCTCCAGTTGGTACAAAATGGAAGGCTTTGTCATGAGGAATCTAATTAAATGTATCACAGCCTCATCCCCCTCAATTTAAAAGATTTAACCAAAGTTAATGTTATCAAGGTTATTCGATCCAAGTCTTGGTACCAAATAAAAGGCCTGGTCATGAGCAATCTATCTGCGAAATATCAAAGGCCAGGGTGTCAGATAACCACTCGCATATGTGAGTAAATTTGCTGGTGGGCAATTAAAATTCGAGTTTCGGTTCTTCCACATGGTGAGCGATATATTTTCCTGGGACGCATAATCATTGTTGATATAACTATTGTGTTTTACTTTTGTTTCTTAATTCTGACAAAGACTTATCTGATTATGAGTTAGCTGCAGAACTGTAGCTCTCTGAAAAAAGCTGCGCACAGTTGAGGCCTGATATCGTTGTATTCTTGTGTTGCTGTCTCATAAATTTAATAATAAAAAAATTCTAAACATATTTTCCTACTATAGTTGTATCCAAACATACCTTCAAATATTCATTAAAGCCCCATACGACCCGACAACTCCCAGCTTCAAATAATTTCGTTTCAACACAAGAATACAACGATATCAGGTCTCAACCGTGCGCAGCTTTTTGTGCGCTGTAAATCAAAGGTTTTTATTAGGGGTGGAACTGTAGCTCTCTGTTTCGTCCAAATATTTTTTCAGAGAGCTACAGTTCTGCAGCTAATTATGAGTTAATCTAATTGTTTTTGATGTGATGCTTGAAATATTTGTAAGCACCATGTAGCATTATATTAACTGAATATTCGATCTTGGACCTACATCCTGTGTTCTATCTACATTTCAATTACACCACATGATTGATCCAAAGACCTGGCAAACTAATATATACTTTCTTTCTATAAATACTAAAGAAAGAAGTTGAGAGATGATTAACTAAAGCTTGCTAAACACTGCATTTATCACTTGTGTTCATTATATGAAATAAAAGAGTTGAGACTTTGGCAAGAAAACTTGACAGTCACGTGTCCTTGACATGACCGCGGACTCCTGTAAATGGGAATTTAATCAAATATATAACAAACATACACAAAAATTATGATTTACTTTAATTCTCTGAAGTAGGTTTTACCTCCGGCGGCTGCAGCCATCCCTGTTCCCTTTACATCACTATTTTTGCTTTGACAGTTGGCTTCGCTAAAAAACGGTTTAGCCAGGGGATTACTCCGTGCAGTTTCTATCAAAGAACGGAACATGATGCCCTACAACATAAACCAAAACGAATGCATATATCCTAAAGTATCAATCTAAATACAATATTTATGATGATCCAGTGCAAAAATGAGTAGTTTCCTTGAATAGCAAAGCCGGTTCCAAATCTCACCTTCTGATCAATGGCGTGTCGAAACGAAGGGTCGGTTAAACTAGACACGATCAAAATGACAACTCTATATTTCATTGGATAAAGTACAATGATGTCACAAAAGAATAAAATAAAGGTTTCATAAAAAATTCAATGAATGATTTGTTTAGATATTATGAATGAGTACAAATTGTAATTTCATTTTTATTTTGGTAAATGGTGCATGTATTTATTATTATTATTTTTTTTTTTACATGATGTGAATTTAATGATCTGCTCTCTGGGGACGGTATTAACATTTTATATCAGTAAGATTTCAAAAATGTTAATTCAGTAATACATCTATATTTTTTCAAATCTCCCATATTACTTTCCCCGTTCTTTCATGTATGTTTAGCTGTCTCTTAATTTTGTTGATCATAATAGAGATCTCGAATCTACCTTATTCCTACTTTTTCAAGTTTTGAGAGCAACCCTTATAATGCAGACGAACTTGTTTGTATGATGGAACAAAAATGAAGATAGATACAATATATAAAAAGGTTAAGAATTGTAACTATCGTAAGAAATCATAACGTTAATATTGACTTTATATTGATATTTTTTGCAAACTTTTCATAAGCAGTTTGTGCATCACGGTGAAGGTGACTGCAGAAAACAATATGGCGTCCAAGGCAATGGCTCGGATGCTCGGTGTAAGCTTGTTTTAAATATAAAGCGAAAATGGAAATGAATTTTATGGATAATTTCCTTCAATCTGATATTTTATAACTTTTTTGATTGTTTGAGAAGTCAATAAAGTTAACAACATTTTCATGTTCTTTGTAGAAATCATCATGGGGTGTTGTGCAGAGGAACTTTTCTGCCACTGCTTCAAGGGCAGCGACCCAGGTAAACAAATCTGTTTAGAATACTGTAAATCTTAATGAAAAGGAATAAAATACGGAAAGAAACTCAAAATCTGAGGAGAAGAGGAAAACACTCATTGAATATGAAATCAAAATGCACCCTTGTGCTTGGGTCTTGAACATATGAATACACATGTATCTAACCCTATGCATATGTAAATAGCCAACAAGGTCGGAAGCTTAAATTGGCGGTGATTCACCTCGCTTATTTACAGGCTGAAGTTCTGTTAAGAAGTAAGACTTACAAGTTACTGTATCTTTACCTGTAAGGTGTATCTAACAATATAGCTAACTAGCAGTGTAAAAGCCTCGCATGTGGCAAGTAAACTGTCATTTTAACTTTTTTTCTGTCAACCATCTTAACCTGCCCTGAATTGATCTTGAAATGATTCATGCGAAGTGAAATTGATGCTTTCCAGGAAATTCAAGGTTATGATTGATTGATTGATTGAATATTGTTTTATGTCCTCATGAGAATATTTCACTCATATGGAGACATCACCACTGCCGGTGAAGGGCTGCAAAATTTAGGCCTATGCTCGGTGCTTATGGCCATTGAGCAGGGAGGGATCTTTATCGTGCCACACCTGCTGTGACACAGGATCTTGGTTTTTGCGGTCTCATCCAAAGGACTGCCCCATTTAGTCGCCTCTTGCAATGGGCAAGGGGTTACTGAGAACCTATTCTAACCCGGATCCCCACGGGATTGTTATTTATATATACTATTGGGTACATGCTATTAGGATATACATTCATAATTTAGAATATACCTTTCTCCATCTGCATTTTCCACCCACTTAATTTGTTCTTAAGTGGAGGACATGAATTCCCTGTGAATTGCCTTTTTTCTTATTTGTTGTTCAATGTTGTGTTTGGACATATTCCTTATTGTAACTTACAAATGAAGTCAAATTAATTCAGAGTAGATCAGTTTTATTTCTTGCAGAATTTAGGCCTGTAAAATGTAAATAAGCGAGTTGAATCAACACCATTTTAAGCTTCCAACCTTATTGGTTATTTACACATGTATAAGGTTAAATGTGTATTGATATTTTAAGATTTCATTCGAAGATAGATTGTGATAAAAGTAATTTTAAAAAATGACATTATTTCCTCAGGGCTAGGTAAGTCTTTGGCAGCATTGAACATTTTTACAAGCAGACAACCATGCGTGTCTAGCTAATTTTACAGCGAGTTTCAAACACTTGTGTTTGGATCTTGGCCAATTGAAAAGCACAGACTTATTTGGTCAT
Organism: Ostrea edulis; assembly: GCF_947568905.1. Taxonomy (NCBI): domain Eukaryota; kingdom Metazoa; phylum Mollusca; class Bivalvia; order Ostreida; family Ostreidae; genus Ostrea; species Ostrea edulis. The sequence continues at coordinate 29,883,849 of NC_079170.1, forward strand.
ACTGTATATAAAGCAGTTATTTTCCAAATGTAGAGCTGTGTAACAATTTGCATTATCTTTTTTTTCATATTCTTTATTCAATCTCTCTTTAATTCCTTCACAATAGATGACAGTACGAGATGCCTTGAATTCGGCCATGGATGAAGAGATTGCCAGGGATGATAAGGTTTTCTTGTTGGGAGAAGAAGTGGCGCTGTATGATGGTGCCTACAAGGTGAAGTGGTGGTTTAAGTTTTTTGAGTTTAAGAATAGTACTTGGAATAAGTCAGTATATGTCCTTTTGTTGCATATTTAACATCTTTTATAGTAAAATTTAATGATCTTAGATGTTGCAAGCCCATGGGAATGCAAACGTTAACATGAGTTTCTGAGACTTCACAATTTCAGACAATTACATGAAAGAAGTTTGCAATTCTGCTGATTAAGTGTGCTCTTAGTATACAGGATTGATTTCATCACCATTTAGAAGATTGTTTGTTTTACATGTACATCCCGTCGAGAATTTTTCACTCATATTGAGACATCACCAGCTGTAGGTGAAGTACCTCAAATTTAGACGGATGCTTGGTGCTCAGGGTGGTAGCAGTGGAGGTTCTTTATCCTGCCAATGCCTGCTGCGACACAGGACCTCCGCTTTAAAGGTCATATCCTTAAGACCCGTGATTCTCACTTCTGAATGCTGAGCTTTTGGCAAAGGAGCAATCACCACTTATTTTAACAATTTAGGTTTGATGCAGCCATGGCACTAGCGGGGTGCAAGCTCCTGGTTACAAAGCGATCGCTCTGCCATTGAGCTACTGTGACTGATTCATTTAGAAGAAATATATTCAGAAGTTTGTTTTTTTCCAGGTGTCTAGAGGCCTTCATGCCAAATTTGGAGACAAACGAGTGATAGACACGCCCATCACCGAGGTAAACATTATCCTGATATCAAACAGCAATTTAAAGTGTATTAAATTTTCTTGGTAAGATATACACTACCCACCATAAATCAGTCTACACACATGCTTTTTACAAATTTTGGCATGAAATATATTCAATATAATTAAAAAGAGCTGAATTCACCCTGTATAACTTTCAATCTATCTCTCATTAAAATAATCAGTTAAGTGTACAGTTTCAATATATATATGTGAAATAACTATGGATATTCAATATTTTTGGCATAGCCTGTTAAATTGTGATATTGATTTATTTAAGGTGAAAAATCAAAGGGTCTTATAAAAGTACACATCAAATACACAGTAATTTGTATTAGCAATTAGTTTGAAATGGTTTCAAGTGAAGATTTGCATATTATCTCTTTTTAGAGAATTCAGCACATGGATGTAGTAATTGGACCGTTCATATGTGAATGAGTGTGTGTAACACTAAGGTTGTAAACACTCTAAAGACCACATTTTTTTCTCAATCAATTTGTAGCTTAGTTATCAAGAAAGGAAGAACCCTATTGATTTGGGTTAAAGGTCAAGATCACTTCGGGACTTAATAGAAAAAGGTTGTAAACAAGCATTGTGAAGGGGATGCCCTACCTTATGAACATGACAGAGCTCTTGTTCATTCAATTACATGTACATCAAATCCTATTCAGAAGGATCTACTTACCTTGTATAAAGTGACAGTTTACACTCTAACTGCTTCAACGCATTACTGTATATTGTATAAGAGGGGTAGGAATTACCTTCCTTTCTTAATTAGAGGTTGATATGTTAATTAGTTTGTACTTCTTGGGGAATGAATATTACTTTATTATCACAAGATGTGCAGTGTATTATCTTTGTGAATGTGCAATACATGCACATTTTTACTGTGGATGTGTGATGCATAACTTATTGACACTATAAACATGAGACGCACTGTTTCATGCAGAATGATATCTTTTGATTTCTTAAATTTTTAGCTCACCTGAACCGAAGGTTCAAGTGAGCTATTCTGATCACATTTTGTCCGGTGTCCGTCTGTGTGTCTGTCTGTAAACTTTTCACATTTTCGACTTCTTCTCCAGAACCACTGGGCCAATTTCAACCAAACTTGGCCAAAAGCATCCTTTGGTGAAGGGCTTTCAAGTTTGTTCAAATGAAGGGCCATGTCCCTTTCAAAGGGGAGATAATCACAAAAATGCAAAAATAGGGTGGGGTCATTTAAAAATCTTCTTCTCAAGAACCACTCGGCCAGAAGAGCTGAAATTTACCTGAAAGCTTCCTGACATATTGCAGATTCAAGTTTGTTCAAATCATGGCCCCTGGGGATAGGATGGGGCCCCAAGGGGGGATCAAAGTTTTGCACACAAATATATAGGGAAAAACTTTTAAAATCTTCTTCTCAAGAACCACTAAGCCAGAAAAGCTGAGATTTACAAGAAAGCTTCCTGACATAATGTAGATTCAAGTTTGTTCAAATCATGGGCGCCTGGGGTTGGATGGGGCCACAATAGGGGATCAAAGTTTTACATACAAATATATAGGAAAAATCTTTAAAAATCTTCTTCTCAAGAACCACTAAGCCAGAAAAGCTGATTTTTACATGAAAACTTTCTGACATAGTGCAGATTCAAGTTTGTTCAAATCATGGCCCCCGGGGATAAGATGGGGCCCCAAGGGGTGGATCAAAGTTTTACACACAAATATATGGGGAAAAACTTTAAAAATCTTCTTCTCAAGAACCACTAAGCCAGAAAAGCTGAGATTTACATGAAAGCTTCCTGACATAATGCAGATTCAAGTTTGTTCAAATCATGGGCCCTGGGGGTTGGATGGGGCCACAATAGGGGATCAAAGTTTTACATACAAATATATAGGAAAAATCTTTAAAAATCTTCTTCTCAAGAACCACTAAGCCAGAAAAGCTGATTTTTACATGAAAACTTTCTGACATAGTGCAGATTCAAGTTTGTTCAAATCATGGCCCCAGGGGATAAGATGGGGCCCCAAGGGTGGATCAAAGTTTTACACACAAATATATAGGGAAAATCTTTAAAAATCTTCTTCTCAAGAATAGCAAAGCTGTGATTAATCATATTTATATGGAAGCATCTTCAGGTAGTTAAATTCAAGTTTGTTCAAGTCATGCCCCCAGGGGGTAGGGAGGGGCCACAATAGGGGTTCAAAGTTTGACATTGAAATATTTAAAAAAATATATGTTCAAAAATCTTCATCTCAAGAAGAGCATAGTAATGATTAGTCATTTTAATGTAAAAATTATCAGGTAGTGCAGATTAAAATTTGTGGAATTCATGGTCCCCTGGCGAAGGTTGGGGCCACATAGAAGATCGATTTTTTTTTTTTTTTTTTACATGGGAATATATAAGGAGGAGTGTTTAAGAAATTTTACATGGGAATATATAGGAAAAAATGTAGATAAATTTTCAATTTTTTCTGCTCTTGTTAATTTTGCATCCAAATAAATGTAGTGATATAATTTCATTTTTGTCTTCATTTATAAATTAAGAAGAAGAAAACTCGCCGTCGATTCCTTTTGAACAACTTGGTGAATATCATTAATCTTGGCACCAAAAATCTTTGACTGAAGGGCATTCAATTGTTATAATTACACACTTAATGCACATATTTACGTGTATGACCCCCTATTGATTTTCTGGTCACACCTGCCATGTTGGGTTTAAAACATAAACACTCTTTTCTCAGGTGAGCGATGTGGCCCATGGGCCTCTTGTTTTTTACAACTAGCCCTTGTACATATGTATCATGATACTTAATTTCCCATTCAAGAAGGATAAAAACAGCCATGATTTTCTTTCTGTCTCATTTTGCTTTATGCTTGTTTCCTCACCTGATCAAGTGTGCTTCTTTGATAATTTTTTTATTGTTTTTCTTTGTTAACTTCTCCCATTTTCAAATTCTTCTCCAGAACCTTGGGGACAATTTCAACCAAAACATGATACAAAGTGTTCTTTGGTGAAAGGGATTCAGGTTTATGTAAAGGAATATACTCCATGGAAATGGGGGGGGGGGGGGGGGGGGGGGATATTCTTCAACTTCTCAAAAGTAATTTTACTAGAAAAGCTAGAACTTGTAATAAAACAGCTTCCTTTGATTTATAATGTAGATAAAAGTTTATTCAAATCATGATCCCTACACCAGGTTGGGGCCACAATAGGGGTTTTGAAGTTTTTCATAGAAATACATTAGAAAAATCTTTAAAAGTCTGGGACCAGTTGCACAAAAGTTAGTTAAGTTTAACTGACAGTTAACTTCAAGTTAATGCTATATAAATGTTCAAGTTAATGGCAAGTTAACTGTTAGTTAAAGTTAACTAACCTTTGTTCAACTGGGTCTGAAGAAACAATAGGTGTCTTATTTATATGCAAGCATCCTTATGTAGTGTAGGATCAAGTTAATAGGAAACACAGCCACAATAGGGTTTTCTAGTTTTACTCTAAGTGGTCCATACTCGTGAGTTTTTATGTTGGTATGAGCAAGGTGACACAGGTGAGCATCGTGGGCCATGGCCCCATTTGTTTTTTTGTTTTTTTTAAAAGAGTGTTTCTATAATCAGAAGGTTAACAAGAATTCTAATTCGTAAAGAATTCTTGTGTAACAATGGATGTTATCTACGTGTATGTAAAAAATAGAAACGCAACATATTGTTAGAATTCGACTGAAAATCGCCGTCTCTAGGGTATTATAAAACTGAGGTGTTTAGGGAATAATTCACGTGATCTTGAATTCAGAACAATGATGGAAAGCACAAGTTTTGTTGAATTCTAGAGGTTTAGAAATTGTGATGTACTTGCTTACTCCAAACACAAATTTGACACTTTTATTAACATATGTACATTTATCAAGACTTCATTGTATTCAAAATTTAAATATTTTTCTTACAGAGTGGCTTTGCAGGCTTAGCAGTAGGAGCAGCCATGGTATGTGACAATATTTTCTTTTGATTTAAACATTGATTTTTGTGTATGCTTTTACATGTATAGAGTATTTTCAAACTGTTGAAAAACCTACATACAACTTATGAAAAGTGAAATAAATGTTTCATTATGTCATATAAGCCTACTTTTGATATTTTCATTCATAAATGAATTGTAAATGAAAATTACAGGCTCTGAAGTGAATATTAACTACATATCCTGGGTAAACAAGTAAATGAATGATATTCTGTATGTTTCTGCAGGCAGGACTTAAACCAATTTGTGAATTCATGACCTTCAACTTTTCCATGCAAGCAATAGACCAGGTAAAATGATTCATTTTATAGTTTTACTGTGCCCCTGTAATCAGGTAAAATGATTCATTTATAGTTTTACCGTGCCCCCGTAATCAGGTAAAATGATTCATTTATAGTTTTACCGTGCCCCCGTAATCAGGTAAAATGATTCATTTTATAGTTTTACCATGCCCCCGTAATCAGGTAAAATGATTCATTTTATAGTTTTACTGTGCCTCCATAATCAGGTAAAATGATTCATTTTATAGTTTTACCGTGCCCCCGTAATCAGGTAAAATGATTCATTTATAGTTTTAACGTGCCCCCGTAATCAGGTAAAATGATTCATTTATAGCTTTACCATGCCCCCGTAATCAGGTAAAATGATTCATTTTATAGTTTTACTGTGCCTCCGTAATTGGAGATTCAGGGACATGTAGTGTTTGGTCTACCTGTTTGTTAGACATCTGTTTATCTGTAAAAACTTTGACCTTGGCTATAGCTTTTGAATGAACTGTGATAGGGCTTTCATATTTCATATCTGTATTTCTTGTGATAAGACCTTTCTTTTAGTATCAAAATTTTTGACAATGTGACCCTCAGCTTGGAGTTTTACCTACTTTTGAAAAAAAAAAAATTAAACTTATAAATTTATGCCATTGCTTTTGAATGGACACTGATAGGGCTTTCATATTTCACTTGTATATTCCTTGGGATAATGCCATTCTTTGGGTACAATAATGACTTTGCTGCTGTATGGGAGCGTCAGTGTTTCACAAACACATCTTGTTTCATCCTATAGTCTCAATGAGATTTCTGTACTTGCATTAAAAAGGGGGGAAAAGAGAAGCTATGAATTCAACTCTTGAGATCAAATTCAATTGATTTAAATGCCCCCACTTTGAATTGACTAGGTCATCTAGTTTTACCCCTATATCCTTTTAGCATCTGTCATAGTAGTTTTCCAGACTTTTGCAATATGCTTTCAGGCATGGGATGAGTATTAGTATGTACTAAGTGGTAAAATTATGCTGAAGTTATTCCAATTGTCTCACTTTCAGCAGAGTAATCAGTCTTTGAACTCGAAAGAAAATTTCCTAAACATCACAGTTTTCTAACGTTTTTGGCTATTGACTTGGCATTTGTGTTGAATCAACACATCTATTTTATTTTAGCTTCAACTAATCCCTTCATGTAAAATGATCAATGCTGGTCAGTAACCCAGTATATTATGTTAATTAGCCACAAGAGGAGTTCAAGATTTTAAACAAGAGTATTTAGAAAAATTTCTTGAAAATCAAGAACTATAAGGATATTATATGCATAATTATCAAGCATCCTATTACAGTCCACTCCACTTATATTAAAATCGGTTATATTGAATTATCTGTTATATTGAAGTTAAAATAAATCCCCCAGTAGCACTTTTTGTGTAGTTCAGCATTGGTTGTATTGAACTTGGGATATAATGAACAATGCTGGTCGGTCCCCTGAATTTCATTATATCCGGAGTAGACTGTATAATGATGGTGTATACCGTGATTCTGGGTACATAGCAGAGGAATAAGTGAGATCGAATGATTTACTTACATGAGAATAGCAATTGCTCAGGTGAACAGTGTCTGTAGATTTATAAGGAAGATGAAATGGATCTAACCGTTACTTGTTTATCATAAAAAGATGAAGTGTCTGTAAATTAAGGAAGATCAGAGGAATAGGCAGTTACATGTACAATGTTGATATTTATCAGATATTTATTTCTAAACCACTATCTTTTTTGACAGGTTATCAACTCAGCAGCCAAAACCTTCTACATGTCTGCAGGAATGGTAAGTTTTTACTTTTCTTGATTTGAACATTATTGTGTAAAGACAGGATGAGAAACAAAGTCTTCTGTACACTTTCTATGGAGGTCACTTTGATATTAAGATCATGGACTGTTGAATTGAAATGGACACCTTTGACAAAAATTCTAAACATTAAATATTAAATCTATTTTTCTCATATATATACATTGTAGTATAATGTGCATGATGAAAGGGAAGTTGATAGTCATATTTATACACATGTAGACATACAGTAATAGAGTATACATTTAATTTTTATCTTAATACAGATGGTTTCTTCAATAATTCTGAAGTTGATAAGTCCAATAATTCCTTCTGTAAATGAGTGCATCAATAACTGATTCTTATGTGTGAAGCTAAAATGAAATGACGATAACATTCTGAACAGATTATAATGTCAGTGTTTTGATGATGCCCAGGTACTGGTGCCTATAACATTCAGATAATAATGTCAGTGTTTTGATGATACTTAGGTACCGGTGCCTATAACATTCAGATAATAGTGTCAGTGTTTTGATGATGCCTAGGTACCGGTGCCTATAACATTCAGATAATAATGTCATTGTTTTGATGATGCCTAGGTACCGGTGCCTATAACATTCAGATAATAGTGTCAGTGTTTTGATGATGCCTAGGTACCGGTGCCTATAACATTCAGATAATAATGTCAGTGTTTTGATGATGCCTAGGTACCGGTGCCTATAACATTCAGATAATAATGTCATTGTTTTGATGATGCCTAGGTACCGGTGCCTATAACGTTCCGTGGCCCTAATGGAGCAGCAGCGGGCGTAGCAGCACAACATTCTCAGTGTTTCGCTTCGTGGTACAGTCACTGCCCAGGATTGAAAGTTGTCTCCCCTTTCAGTCCGGAAGACTGCCGAGGATTGCTCAAGTCAGCCATTCGTGACCCAAACCCAGGTAAACACCACACATGAAATCAGGTTTGTGGAAAACTTTTATTCAGCAAAGTTGATAGACTTCTTCTGAAGTTTGTTTTGTTGTTAGAAAGTGGAAGTCCAGATGAAAAAAAAAAGTGTTCAGCATTTTTTTTTTTATGTAAAGTGTCATTGAATCCAAACAGGAGGCAGCTTGTTTCCTAAACCTCAGCCTCGGTTTTGGATTTCTCTCATTATGTGTGTTGATGACTTGCATTCCTTACTTTGCAGTGGTGGTTTTGGAGAATGAGATTATGTATGGGTCCACTTTTGAAATCTCAGATGAAGCTCTATCACCCGATTTTCTCATACCTATAGGAAAGAGTAAAATAGAGAGGGAAGGTAAGGCTTCTGATGGCAGCTGGTATATATCTACAATTTATGAGTAAATTCTGCAGGAAAAAGGGATTTATATTCCGGTAAAATAATCCAGATTCTATACCAATTGATGACTGTAAATTCCTTATTTTACGCGAGTACGTAATATGACAAAATGACTCGTATATGTTGAATTGCTGGAGCATGAATTCGCCTGTCGTCTGTTAATCAAAAGTTCTTACATGTATTTTAGCAACAGAAAATAAAGAGCGAATTATCTTATTTTGCAAGCGATGCCTCTAGTGAAATTATGAGATAATAAATTGCTCTCGCATATTTAGGAATCTAGTATGGTACTTGGGTAAAATGGAAATACTGCCTATCCAAGAAAAGTGTTATTTTCCTCATTTTCAGTGTTTTAATTTTCAAATTGCCTGCAGCTCGATTGAAATATATATCAGCAGCAACTGCCATTAATTGTTAATGTAAGATGAACATGTAAATTTCATGTATAGACAATTTAAATTTAAAGTAAATAAAAGAAAAAGAGCATGTATTGTGACCATTTATTTACAGCGGTAGTCTATTTTGACAGGAAAACATGTAACCTTAGTGGCACACTCACGATATGTTGGACATTGTTTAGAGGCAGCAAATGAATTGGCCGGGATTGGAATAGAGGCAGAGGTAAAATTTGTGATTGTCAGTGTTGAAGGAAATAGGATACCTACATGCATGCAACCTCAGTGTCAATGTTTAAAATGATTCAAATTTTTAAATAGAAATCTAAAAATACTAATTTTTGGCAAAATTAAATATAAAAAAGTGTCTGTTACATTTAATTTTAGGTAATTAACCTGAGAACTCTCAGGCCAATGGATGATGCCCCGATTATTCAGTCAGTCATCAAAACCAATCACCTTGTGACTGTGGAAGGGGGCTGGCCACAGTGCGGGATAGGGGCAGAGGTCTGCGCTCGAATTATAGAAAGTGAGTCTTGATGATAGTTACATGTATCTGCAATGAATAAATGCCCAAGCATGTGTATTTACTGCTGCTCAACGACATATGTTATGTCTAAGAAAATTTGACATGTTTTAGGTATGACTAACAAAGTTGATAGAAGTTATTGTCATATGAGTTGGTCACAAATGCACTTGTTTCAAAATGAATTGAGTACATAAGCTTACTCTGATGAATGTGAGCAAGTGTACTAGTTCACATGAAGCAATACTAAAGGAGTGTGAACGTACAGGGGAATGCTAGTTCCATCAGTCTGCAGAAACCCTTTTATTAAAACAAGATTCTCTATGTCACAATGCTCACTGAAACAACTGTCAGTTCCCTCATAATCACACACAGGGTATTATGTCATAATCACACACAGGGTATTATGTCATAATCACACACAGGGTATTATGTCATAATCACACACAGGGTATTATGTCATAATCACACACATGGTATTATGTCATAATCACACACAGGGTATTATGTCATAATCACACAGGGTATTATGTCATAATCACACACAGGGTATTATGTCGTGACAGTCTGACGAACATAATCACACACAGGGTATTATGTTGTGCCGTGACAGTCTGACTAACATAATCACACACAGGGTATTATGTCATAATCACACACAGGGTATTATGTTGTGACAGTCTGACGAACATAATCACACACAGGGTATTATGTTGTGCCGTGACAGTCTGACTAACATAATCACACACAGGGTATTATGTCATAATCACACACAGGGTATTATGTCATAATCACACACAGGGTATTATGTTGTGACAGTCTGACTAACATAATCACACACAGGGTATTATGTCGTGACAGTCTGACTAACATAATCACACACAGGGTATTATGTCGTGACAGTCTAACTAATATTTGCCTTGAAATGGGAATGAACCACATCCATAATTTGCCGTGAGGAGGCATTTAGAAATTCTTTACTGATAAATTGACACCGAGTCTGACAACATTTGACATGTGAAGACACAATAAAATTATCTTGCCATGTGTGATAGATGTACATGTAGTTTGAAACTTCTTGAAAGATTTGTTCCAATCGCTTTTATGTGAGTTTTCTGCTTCTTGACAAAATTTTGTTGGACCAATATTTTGCATGTTAATTTCATCAATATATTCAGTTAATAATATATATTCTTCATTTATTACTATTTTCCATAGGATTAAAGTGTCCGCTTTTATGAGATTGAAGGTATATAACTTTTGTTTGCTATGGCAAATTATAATAGCGGTATCAAAAATCTTTCAGGTCCAGCGTTCAACTATCTTGATGCACCAGTGATGAGAGTTACTGGTGCGGATGTACCAACACCGTATGCAAAGACATTAGAAGATAACTCGTTCCCTCAGGTTTTCAACATTGTGAATACAGTTAAAAGGTCTCTCAATGTGTCTTGACAGAGTGGAGATTTGTAGATGCGTAAATTGATGTAATGTGATAAACAGTTTTGTTTTTTATGGATTCGTATATTATTTGATTCCCTTAGACATCTTGTCTAGTACTGTTAAGTTTTTGAAAATAATACCGGTATGTATATTTATAAATTAGCAATGGCTATAACCACATTTTTAGGTATCTCAAGCTATATTTCAAGTGTCATATTTCAATTTTCACTGTAAAATTTAATACTCGTGTGAAAAGAGGTGCTTCAGATCATAAGTATTTAAAGTATAAAGTTTATTTTGAGTGATCAGTGAAAGAAAGAAAAATTAGGGTTAGAGAATTTTCATGAATCGTGATGGAATTAAATTTCATTGATGGATGTAACATTGTATAGCCATTCAAGTGTTAAAACACATATCTTTTTTTTTGTTTACCATTGTAGTATATTTACTAACTGAAATTTTGATATACTGTGCAATTGAAATACTGTGGCTTCATATTACTTTTTGTGGGCATCAAATTTTTTCATGATCTGAAAAAATGAATTTGAAATTAGGGGGAAAAAATGTAATGTTAGAACTGAAAAGTTGCGGCTTGTACTTACCATGTTACATGAGGTCATGAATAGCTACAATGTGTCCTTTCCTCTGAGATTCTGAAATTCAACCTTTCCATCATTAATCAATAGAAACACATGATTTGGTCCTGCTTTACATCATATACAAACAACAGATTTTGGTGTTCATTGATTATTGAGGAAAACACAGTAGCTGCTTTGGTAGGTATTTTTAAGTAGTTTTTTTCCCTTGAACTTATTTTCCATGTAAATTCATGAAATTTAAAACCTCCACATGAAAATATTAAAGATTGTTGTGAATAATTTTAATACGTATACATTTGTATAGGTGAATGAATTCAAAATGTTCGCGAAATTGTGGAAATTAGTATTCTAAAGTATGTGATTTTCAGTAAACTAGTGTTTGATATTGATGTACAAAAATATGAGCAAATTGTCCACCAGTATGTTGACCAGTAAAATTATGTAATGTTGATGTGAATCGATAATATGTCAATCAAAAGAAACTGCTGCCGTAGAATAAAGGACTGTTTTATAAAATGATGTAATGAAGACTTGGAATGGGTACAACATGTCAATTTCATATGCATGTATTGTTAAGGAAAATATGTTGCTGGATTATGTTGTTTTTAAGAAAGAGCTGCCAGTCAATGTATGTACGAGTTATTTTGATGTTGAAAAGATCTGCTCGTTTTTGACACAGTACAACTGACAATGCTGTTCTGGAAAAACTGATGGTACATGTATACATGACAAACAACGTTTAAAATCAGCTTACTTTTCACAATAACATTTCAGTGGTTTATGGGTAACTTTTCTGACAATGCCCAAGTATTATTGATATTGAATCTCCACAAAAGTTTTGTATTTATCATGGTTTGAGGAGTTTGTGCTCTCTCTCTATATATTTTATGATACAAGCTTAAATGTAAGATGTAGAAAATTTGTATTGATAGTATATTTAAAATTTATTAGAATTGGGTTTACATGCCAATAAACGGTGACATTGCACAATGGTTTTTGTTTATGAATAAGACAATCCATGCTTTACAGCCGAGAGGTCTGTCACACTCTCAATGTTGGTGGTGTTGTCCGTAAGAAGTTTGAATTACTGGAGATACAAAAACTGGAGAAAAATATTTTGCCCCTTACGAGCCTAATAACTATATTAATTCCCGTTAAAAACTATTTTGATAAACGCTTTCTAGAACTTCACCACCACCTCTGAATTAAAACATGCTGTAAACGTACAGGTATGAGAGATTGCATTATTATACACCCATCTTTAGACGGGAGGCATTCTACTACAGCAATGTCTGTACGCCCGGGGTTTTCTGTATCTAATTTTATTTCTCTGTCACATATCAAGTTGAAACTTGCTATGTAGCCTCTTTGTGGGTCATTCTAGATCATGTTATAATTTTGATCCATTTCGACCTCTCTTGCATGAGTTTTTCTCCTTTATTTGAAAATTAATGTTATAGGGAGGGTACATAGTTTGTCTGGCTAACTCCTCCTACAGTGATTGAATGAGGACCTTATTTTACAGGGTGCTTATATGGGTATGGAAAATGTGCATGTGGCAAGGATTTTGATTTTCTTTAATTTTTGACAAAATTACTCTTTGTTGAACTTATTCAGTTTTTAGGAAATATTGCAAAGTGAGTGCATTTGTTCTTTTAACTCCTCTCACAGTTTTAAAGCTATCTGGCCTTTGTCCAAATAATAATGATAATAATAACTTGAAGATATGCGTATTGCAATGGTTTTGCTTCTCAATATGTTGATGTCTTGTTGAGGGAGGTATGAGAATGATATTGAGCTGATGTAATAAATTTTGCATAAATTCTTGCAAATGTACATTTTATTGTTATATTAAAAAAATTCAAATTTTGTGAGATTCCAACTTATAATCTATAGATTATATAAGTTAACCCATATATCGAATAAGCTACCCTGAATAGATGTGAAATTTTAAAAGACCTATTGATATATCGCTGACCTTCCTCTATTCATTCATGTTACAAAACAAAGCATGTCACAGCTCTCTACCTTAATGAAGTGAGGTTCTACATCTAGCAAAAACTCGTAAGTTGTAATGTATGAACTTGTTTCTGATATTTTGTATATATTATATACATGTACAATAAATACGTTCAAATCAACTCCTAGCATGTTTGCTAGTCAATGTCAAAAACAAACATCTTAAAATAAAACGCCCTTTATAACCTCTTATGTGCCATTTACTGTACACTTGTCTTTCTTCGATGGGATAGAAATGGGAAGAAATCATGTGAAATTCATATCGTTTTACTGTATGGTAACCCCTGCACATGCAGCGAGGTAATGAGATGTATGCACATACAGAAAATATCCACGACGTATCTTGGGTTAATGTAACTTCAGTCATTCCCGGCAAAGCAACACTTCTGGAAGGAATTTTGGATATTCTTGAATCCGACCAAGCTTCATATACTTGTCCCTTGCGCCGTAAATACCCAGTACTTTAAATTATAGAAACCTTTTCACCTTCCAACTTTTTAATGGTATCACATGACTATCACGGAAGCTACATTTTTCCAATTGGAGTTTAGTATATGTAATTAACTGAGCAAAGGAACACCAGCTGGATTTCTTTTAATGAACACCAGTTGGATATCTGTTAATGAACACCAGTTAGATTTCTGTTAATGAACACCAGTTAGATTTCTGTTAATTAACGCCAGTTAGATTTCTGTTAATGAACACCAGTTGGATTTCTGTTAATGAACACCAGTTAGATTTCTGTTAATTAACGCCAGTTGGATTTCTGTTAGTGAACGCCAGTTAGATTTCTGTCAATGAACATCAGTTGGATTTCTGTTAATGAACGCCAGTTGGATTTCTGTTAGTGAACACCAGTTAGATTTCTGTTAATTAACGCCAGTTGGATTTCTGTTAATTAACGCCAGTTGGATTTCTGTTAGTGAACACCAGTTAGATTTCTGTTAATTAACGCCAGTTGGATTTCTGTTAATGAACACCAGTTAGATTTCAAGTTTTTGATTTGATAAAAACGACCTATATTTCAGTGTTCGGTTTGTATGAACACCGCCTAAATTGGCGTGTTGCACCGTTGGCACATACATTGTACCAGTGTGATTCAATTAACATACCACAACGTTATCGGGCTTAAAGGGATATGCAAATTCAACTAATCGATTGATCGAACATGGACTTTAAATTTTGAAGGGTATAGATCTTTACAAGTAGCATGTTTTGAAAACGAAAGAGGAAGATTGCCGATATTTCAATACTGATTCGAAGTAAAATTACTCCATTAGTGGAATTTTGGGTGTATCATTTGATCACGATGACGAACCCCTGTAATGAACTGAGGAAATCATGGCTAACCTAGAGGGAAGAGAGCTCGGAGACTGCGTCCTTGTTCAGTATGTGGACAAGGGAAGCTTTGGGTATGTGTACACGGCACGGCTGAAGGATACAGAGGCTGGGAAGACCGGATATAGGGTTAGTACATGCTAGTATATCATTTCTATTATCATTTTATGGTGAGGAAGTAGGACATTCAGGTCACAATACACCGTTGACCTTTATAGGTTTGAACGTCATCAAGGTCATGAATCGTCAATTTATTATAAATGGTATGTTGCGAATTTATTATTCAGTAAATTATAGGTTTTAATTGTCGGCATAAATTCAGCAGGAATACTTTGTAATTTACTAGATATAGACAAAGGGCATTGTCGGTTACAGTCTTCAATAATTTCACTTCGAACCGATTACCATTACATCAATTGGAGCAATATTGAAAGACAACTTACAGAACCCTATTTCTGGGTCACCGCGTCGTTATGGTGTTCGGCTAGTATAGCATTTTATGATTAATTGCAATTGTAAGACTTTAATTGGAGGATTTGATCACATGGCTGCTCCACTTCATAACCCGTTGAAATCTTTTGAAATGTTATTCTATTTTATATGATTAATTGATTGATGATTGGTGTTTTCCGCCACACTCAACAATTTTTCAGTTATCTGGTGGCGCCCAGTTTTTATTGGTGCATGGAAGAGAGAACCCAGATACAATGTACCTGAGAAGAGACCACCGACCTTCCGAAAGTAAACTGAGAAACTTTCTCACTTAACGGCGCGAGCGGAATTCGAACCCTCACCGACCAGAGGTGAGAGGCCGTGTGATTTTGAGCGCGATGCTCTAACCACTCGGCCACGGAGGCCCCTATTCTGTTATATAAGAAAAATTAACAATTCATCATGAAGAATAAGATAAGACTAACATGATTAGATAGATATGTTTACAATTGTCAGAATGCAGGATTTTGTTCAAATAGAACTGCATGTTAGGATTCTCAGACAGGCTCGCACCCTCGGTCATAATACCAAGTAGCCCCCAACCCCCGCTGAAAATCCTGGCTTTGGGTCTAGATACTAAATACAAATACATATCGTATTTTTATGTTCTCTTGAAGAATGAAATCTACGCTGCTAAAATTTTAAGCCTAGATAATGCCACAGACCGACACAGAGAACTTGTTAAAAGAGAAATCGACATTCTAAAGCCACTGAACCACCCCAATATAGTACAGTACAAATACCATGTAGTGGTGGACAAGACGGCGTGCTTAGTGATGGAGTACTGCAGCGGGGGAACTCTGTACCAACACATACGGGATCTCAAAAGAGACAGCAAAGTCATGGGCGAGAAGGAGTTCCTCCTCACCCTGACACAGATCTCCAAAGGAGTAGAGGTAAGTCACGCGTCACTGAAATGGAGTAAATTGTCAAAGATAGTGCACGTATCTGAAACAAGAGTTCAATGAGAAATATACACGGTGACATGATGCTTGTTCTAGTAGGTATGTTAAACTGCATGAATAAATAAATAGATAGATAAATAAACAGATAAACGAAAATGCTTTGGGGTTTTCGTATATCGTCTTAGCAGTTAACACTGATATGCATGTTGCATAAAGTGAGAGATTGATTTGTTTTTGGTGCTGTTGTTGGGGGAAATTGTTTTATTTCCTAAAAGTTTCTTCATACTTAGCATTACACACCGTGATCTATTTTATTCCTAACAGTTTCTTCATGACAGTAGCATTATACACCGTGATCTGTTTTATTCCTAACAGTTTCTTCATGACACTAGCATTATACACCGTGATCTGTTTTATTCCTAACAGTTTCTTCATGACACTAGCATTATACACCGTGATCTGTTTTATTCCTAACAGTTTCTTCATGACACTAGCATTATACACCGTGATCTGTTTTATTCCTAACAGTTTCTTCATGACACTAGCATTATACACCGTGATCTGATTTATTTCCTAACAGTTTCTTCATGACAGTAGCATTATACACCTGATCTGATTTATTTCCTAACAGTTTCTTCATGACAGTAGCATTATACACCGTGATCTGAAGACCAAAAACATGCTGTACACGGACGATAAAAAAGTTATCAAAATTGGAGACTTCGGGGTAGCAAGGTAAGGGATAAGTACATATTTTACAGTACAACACCTTCACTGTTAACTCTTTTATACCGAACACCCGAGTTTTACGAAATTTTGTTTTTAAAGCCATGATAAAGAAATGCATGTGGGCTAGATTACTTATCAGATTTCTTTGAATGTTTCTTAATGCTATTTTTTTTCCTTTCTCTTTCATGCTGTGTATAGGCTTACTGATATTAGCTCAAAGAAATCCGTGCTGGTGGGAACGCCATATTATCTCAGCCCCGAGATTCTCGAGGAAAAGCCATATGACGAAAAAGTACAGCTACAAATCTTAACACCTTATTAGGGATTATATAAATTGCATGTCTCGTTTAAAGTAAGCATTTCGCAAATTCTATGGTCGTTATAACGATCTAGTTTGCCAATACAACCTATCATTGGGTCAAATGCAGTATGAACTGTTTTTGACCGATTGTTAAGTCGTTCTTGGTATACTGATTTTGATTACGAATAACTCCGTTTACCTGATCAGGATATAGGGCTCACGGCGGATGTGACCGGTCGACAGGGGATGCTTACTCCTCCTAGGCACCTGATCCCACCTCTGGTGTGTCCAGGTGTCCGTGTTTGCCCAACTCTCTATTTTATATTGCTTATAGGAGTTTTGAGATTGATCACTGTTCATTATATTCACCTTTCATGACATAACATGATACCGTAAGCCACAATATTATTTAACTATCTATTACCGATCAGTTATATTTGTATCAATTTCATTTCACTTTCGGAAAGTCGGTGGTCTCTTCCCAGGTACATTGTATCTAGGTTCTCTCTTCCACCAATAAAAACTGGGCACCACCAGATAACTGAAAAATTGTTGAGTGTGGCGGAAAACATCAATCAATCAATCAATCAATCAAATCAATCAATCAATCATTCAATTTCATTTCATTCGTGGTAATGGTTGTCCTGTCCACCACTGCATGATATTTGTACTATACTATATCGGGGTGGTCCTGTGGCCTGGAAATAAAATAAAATCATGTCATCTCTTTGTACAGACAGACATTTGGAGCCTAGGATGCACGTGTTACGAAATGGCGACTGGAAGTTATGCATTTTATTTTGATACCATGGAGACTTTAAAAGAAGCTGTATGCAGAGGAAAGGTATATGTGAATGCGTTATCATTTTATACTTTAAAGGAGTATGGATATGATTTTGGTAAAGACTGTATAAAGTCCCGTATTCCGGATTTGTTTTCGCTTCGTGTAATTTTCGCCAAGGCACATTGAAAAACGATTTCCTCCCGTTTTAAATTCGCCCCAAACTCTGTAACTACTGAAGGGTTATTAGTACATCTAATTTTTCCACTTAAAGATGAGGGCGAAATGGACAAAAATGTCCAGGTATAAAGAGGATGTGAGTGACGAATAATAACGAAGCTGTTTATTTTCGATGTAGCTTCCGGAGAGCCCCTCTATCTCGTACAATGACGACATACAGAACATGATCAAACAGATGATGTCCAAAATAAGCGCTGATCGTCCAACCATCAAACAGATCCTCAAGTTTCTGCAAGAACCACACACATACAAACCCAGGACAAGAAGTAATGCTTTCAAAGTTTTTATAGGTGTTTGTCGAATAATATTAACATGCCTTCAAAATTTGGAAGAAAATATTTAGCAAAATTATGTATACAGAAATCTTAGGTGTCGGAACTGAGGACAAGGGTCCAGGGGACAGAGTTCACTTTTTTGTACCTTTCCCAAATAAAGCATTTATCATTATTATTACCATCAATATTGATATAATTTTCTTTTCCTTAATTCGCTTGTCACTGATTTCAGCCACCTCCTTAACCACTCTCCACCCTTTTGTTAGTCTATTAATATTTTGCTTGTCACTGATTTCAGCCCCCCCCCCCCCCCCCCCATTTGAACTTGATTCCGACGCCTATAGTAACAACCAGAGTGTTCCCCTCACTGCTACAGTTACACACGTCTATTACTGTTATCTCACCGCTACAGTTACACATGTATATTACTGTTATCTCACTGCTACAGTTACACATGTATATTACTGTTATCTCACTGCTACAGTTACACATGTA
Organism: Ostrea edulis; assembly: GCF_947568905.1. NCBI lineage: Eukaryota > Metazoa > Mollusca > Bivalvia > Ostreida > Ostreidae > Ostrea > Ostrea edulis. Next base: position 29,902,728 of record NC_079170.1, read on the forward strand.
TATTACTGTTATCTCACCGCTACAGTTACACATGTATATTACTGTTATCTCACTGCTACAGTTACACATGTATATTACTGTTATCTCACTGCTACAGTTACACATGTATATTACTGTTATCTCACTGCTACAGTTACACATGTATATTACTGTTATCTCACTGCTACAGTTACACGTGTATATTACTGTTATCTCACTGCTACAGTTACACATGTCTATTACTGTTATCTCACTGCTACAGTTACACATGTATATTACTGTTATCTCACTGCTACAGTTACACATGTATATTACTGTTATCTCACTGCTACAGTTACACATGTATATTACTGTTATCTCACTGCTACAGTTACACATGTATATTACTTTATGTCACTGCTACAGTTACACATGTCTATTACTGTTATCTCACTGCTACAGTTACACATGTATATTACTTTATCTCACTGCTACAGTTACACATGTCTATTACTGTTATCTCACTGCTACAGTTACACGTGTATATTACTGTTATCTCACTGCTACAGTTACACATGTCTATTACTGTTATCTCACTGCTACAGTTACACATGTATATTACTGTTATCTCACTGCTACAGTTACACATGTCTATTACTGTTATCTCACTGCTACAGTTACACATGTATATTACTGTTATCTCACTGCTACAGTTACACATGTCTATTACTGTTATCTCACTGCTACAGTTACACATGTATATTACTGTTATCTCACTGCTACAGTTACACATGTCTATTACTGTTATCTCACCGCTACAGTTACACATGTCTATTACTGTTATCTCACCGCTACAGTTACACATGTATATTACTGTTATCTCACTGCTACAGTTACACATGTATATTACTGTTATCTCACTGCTACAGTTACACATGTATATTACTGTTATCTCACTGCTACAGTTACACATGTATATTACTTTATCTCACTGCTACAGTTACACATGTATATTACTGTTATCTCACTGCTACAGTTACACATGTATATTACTGTTATCTCACTGCTACAGTTACACATGTATATTACTGTTATCTCACTGCTACAGTTACACATGTCTATTACTGTTATCTCACTGCTACAGTTACACATGTCTACTACTGTTATCTCACTGCTACAGTTACACATGTATATTACTGTTATCTCACTGCTACAGTTACACATGTATATTACTGTTATCTCACCGCTACAGTTACACATGTATATTACTGTTATCTCACTGCTACAGTTACACATGTCTACTACTGTTATCTCACTGCTACAGTTACACATGTATATTACTGTTATCTCACTGCTACAGTTACACATGTATATTACTATTATCTCACTGCTAGTTACACATGTATATTACTGTTATCTCACTGCTACAGTTACACATGTATATTACTGTTATCTCACTGCTACAGTTACACATGTATATTACTGTTATCTCACTGCTACAGTTACACATGTATATTACTATTATCTCACTGCTAGTTACACATGTATATTACTGTTATCTCACTGCTACAGTTACACATGTCTATTACTGTTATCTCACTGCTACAGTTACACATGTATATTACTGTTATCTCACCGCTACAGTTACACATGTATATTACTGTTATCTATCGGTCTGTCGGTGGGTCTGAATGATTCTCTCTGCATGCACGCTTTCTTTTATAGACTGACCCAACGTTTCAACCTACCGCAATGTGATAATGTACATTTTGCCTCTTTTTTGTACGTTTTCCTCTGTACTATATCACTTTGTGATAATTAAATAATGCATTCTTTCTTCACGTTTTCCTCTATAGAATCGAGCATAACGTTTCGACCAATCACAATGCAATTTTGTATTTACTGCATGCTGTCTGCACGCTTTCTTCTATAGAATATGACCCCGGTGGCCAGAGAATTGAAAGAAGTCCCTCAGTGGATTCAAACAAATATGTTTACCCAGGTAATTAGTTATTCAAGAGAATATCATCCACTGTATTCATTCCTCTCATCTTATCATGGCTTCTAGTATTGATATTCCTCATTTGGAATATTCCCTATGCGCTGTCATGTAATGTATATATAAAAAAATCTTACAGTAATTGAGTTAATATTTTCAATTTAATGAAATACAATTTGTGATCATAAACATGGTGGCGATGTATTACCGTCTTTTGGATTGAATTTAGGCATGGACGAAAAAACGAAAAAGAGTAACAGGAAATTCTGGGAGAAGGAGTCTGAAAGACTTCAAAAGTGAGATAGTTTTGTAATATTTTCAACTTCCGATGATATTTTAAGAGGCTGTCTACGATAGAACCATGCAAATGGCTATTGATGGACATGTGTCGGAATTTCATGAAACTTGGTATATATGCTTTAGATAACATAACTTGAACGTAAAAATAATTATTTTCATTCCACTTGATCGGTAACCATGGAAACGAGAGACACTTGGTTTTTCCCATTTCTATATTTAGATCTATTTTAGAAAATCAGACAATGTACTCTTCTTTTTGGTTTAATGTAAAACCCATGTTTTGCAATTTAATGATACTTATTTCATGATATTGCAGAGACAAATATGAATTAATAACACATAAACAATCAAAATTTAATACACAGTGCAATAAAATATCAAAGTTTTAAAATGAGGGAAATGCTGAAATTTTACCTAATTTCACCTATTTGTACTGAAACGGGTATAGTTGCCCAAGAAACGCTTCAATAGACATCATATTTGATGCATGTGTAAAACCTATCAATTTCTAATACATGTTAAAGGCAATTTGGTTGCAAATGAAATATAGTGGTATAATGGGGGTGGGGATGGGGGGGGGGGGGGTGTTTATGCAAGAAAAAAAAGGGGGTGGGGTAATAATGTCGATTGTGTAAAGTTAAAATCTTCAGATAACGTAATAATATCATTGCACATGTCATGCATGAGCATTAATGAAGGGTGAAAATTATTGTTTGTTGTACTTTGACCCAATATTGGAGGGAGAGGGGTTATTTTGATAAAATCTTTCACCATTACTTTACACCAATAAATGGTACATTTATTGTAGTCATAAACAAGAATTGTGTATTCAAAGCGTTTTTGCTGTCTATCAAATTCAGCAGGCAATTACAACATATGATATATTTCTCATGTTTTAAATTCACTCTGCATATGTAGTTTTATTGTAAGTAAAGCCATAAAGGATGGGGGTGGGGGTGATATTCCACTGTAAGTCAGGTAATGCCAAAAATTCATGAAAGACACATTCATTATAAACATACAGATTTAATCATTGCAATTCTTTTTTGCAAGAATAAAAATTAAAACAGTTTTCCTTAACCACTTATGAGTTCAGTCATAGATAATTTATATTGGATAATAATTGGCTACATTCAATTGCAACAATATCACTGATGACATTCTGGAGGTCTTCGTCATTTTCTGGACCTCCCCATTTTTCACCATGTCAATACAAGGAAAGTAATTGTTTGGTTCCTTGGAAAGCAGGGGTATGGCTGTCTCACTTCAGAAAACATCTGCAAAATAACAAAACAATTCTTATTATTGCATAAGTTTGCCTCTTGTCAGGACACACCCCACCCCCACCCCTCGGTCATATAGAAAACCCAGACATATTAGCATCACACGTGTTTTGAACGTTAAATAACCAGAAAAGTTTTTATAATATTTAGAAGTTTTATGGCCACGTTTAACCATAAATTACAATTTCAGCAGCTCATCCTTTGGTATTAAAATCCTCCTTGCAATTTGTTCACTGTTTTTATTGCACAATAATGTGCATATGCACCTCTTTTAATCATTAGATTTGAATTTAAGAGATCGAGATAAAGATTTTCATTTCATTGTGAGAATTTTCTATCTCAAATGAGTATGCACTGATATACTCTTTGTGATCTAATAAAATTAAAAACTTGATAATTAATTGATTTATAGATGGTGTTTCTTTTTCTAGTGTTCACATAAAAACAATATTTCATGGGTCAAGTTGTCTAAACAAGGGGTGGGTTGTCTAACCAAGGGGTTAAGTTGCTTAAACATGGCTTGCCTGAAGCAAAAAACTGAAAGTAACACAAGATGTGAAACACTAATGGCAACAAAGAACAATAAACAAAGTAAAACATTTTGATACGAAAAGAAAGGTCTTGTTACAAGGATTGTCAATATGAAATATGACAGCCTATCATTCACCCAGTTTTAAAATTTGGGTCAAATTCCAAATTTAAGGTCACAAGGTCAAAACCTTTATCAAAAAAGTAACTTGACCTGTAACCCATTGATATAAATATATGTATAAATTTTCAAATCAATAGCTGCAGACACATTGCCAAAAGTCATAAAAACTGTTAATGCATAAATGCACATACAGGCTGAGGCCAGATAAAATAATGTGTGGTTCTGGTTACACTCCCTTGAAAAATAGTGTAGGTAGGTAGGTATTTTATTTCATTTTTTTAAATTGACTTTTTTAATGATAGATTTTAGATGGAAACACAATTTTCTTTTTCTTTTACTTTTACTTCTTTGCATGTACATGTACCATTTATATATTATTGATATACATGTATATACCTATCAAAATTGGTAGGGATTACCCTAGTTTTGACAATTCTTACATATTTATTTCAAATAAAAAATAAATACAGGGGGGGGGGGGGGATCAGTGCAATTGCCAAAATTATGTTTTTGAGCATGAAAGTAGGAAATGATATTTCAACTAGAGTACTGTTTTCAAGCCCTTCCAAGCTTTTAAATCTATTCAACTTTTTCAAAAATAAGAAGGGAGATCGCTTATTATATTCAAGCAACCTGAAATTTGCACTATTGTTTATGTAAGCACTCTTTAGTTCTAAGTCACTTTCTGTCTAATGTTAGATGACCTGTAACGAGTGTTTACAGTTAATTTTAATTTAAGTGTGCAATAAACATGATACAATGTTTATAACAGAATCATTAATAAAATCTTACTTCTTTCTGATTTTCAATTCATTAATCACAGATCTCACAAATATCTCCACAGACTCATACATAAATATTTAATATCATTTGATTTTATTCCAAAATTGATTTTTAAAATTATCTTGATTCCAATATGCACTGCTTAATAAATTTTCTGTTTATATAAAAAAAAAAAAAAAACAAAAAAAAAACAACAAAAACACAAAAAAAAAAAAAAACACCAAAAACCGAAAAAAAAAAAAAACAAAAAAAAAAAACAAGCTAGTAGTGAAACTACAGTTACATTAATATTAATGCACACCTCCTCCCTTCAATCATTTCTATTATCATTTTCTTTAAAAGTTAAAAAAAATGTTTAAAACTACAATATAATTTGCTCTTACATTCTCCAGAAAAATCCTGGACTTGAATTTGTACTTTATTTGTTTGACTTAATTCAGTTTCCATCCATAACTCTATCAACTTATATATGTTAGTTGTTAACCTAGAAGGTGTCACTTATATTCCTATTGGATTTTATTCATACATTTGTTTGCATGGTACCTTTCAACTCTTTCTTTACATTTGTCTTAATCTGGACACAACTTTTGTATTTCTCAATCTATTGTCTTGTCTGCAAACACAAAACACATATATTAAAATTTCATTATATTCCCTAAATATGTTGTAACAGTATTTTAATCTAGAAAATTGTGCATTGAGGAAATTGATATCTTGAAAATTTCAAATAGAAGTAAAATTAAAAAAAATTCATCCATGAGTATTTATGCATAATTCAATATCTGTTAGTGCAGGAAGATAAAAAAAAAAAAAAATAACTTACCAGAATCAATGGCAGCTTGAGCAATGTGGCAGATCTATCGGCTTTGGAGTCACCCCCCCCCCCCTTTCACATATGAGTTAGATTTATCATGTAATGGGTGACAACATGTTGTTCTTTATTCAAAGTCAATGTCCATGATTGGCATAGGCATGATGATGTCTTTTAAGTCTAGATCATAGTTAATGCACATCAGCTGTGCAGTGCAGTGAACAATGATTCTGGAATTCACACAATTTCTGATGGACATTTAAAAATCTCAAGTGTGCTGAAGTATACTTCTTGCAACCCTGATGTAAATAGACTCCCTCTTTCCTTGTAATTTTCACCAAGGCTATAAATTTATTTCCCATCACTTTCCACCCATTCCATGTTGTTGTCATCTGCCTTATGAATCATTCTTCCCTACCTTCTTCCCATGAGAGTTCCACAAAGGGAGATAATTTTTTGATAAAATTTCCGAATTTTATACCCCAAATAAATGACTTTCTATTTATTTGCAACCAAATTCCCGTTTAGTAGTGATAATTTCTGCATAAATCTGTGTTTTAAACCACGAAACTATTTATTCTAAGCGTTTCTTGGGGTTTTATGACTCACTAAAAATAGCATTCAATTTGAAAGTTACAGAAACTTACTAGTTCAAACACTATACGACTTAAATCTGGAGAATGAATTTTAAAGTTATGTTCACCAATTCAAAGATACCGTTCGAATAGACTATGCGGAACTGAAATTATATGTGATTATTCTGCTTTTGATATTTTAATGACTAGCTGAAAATACACCATTTTTGCATGAAATTGATGTGTATATTGTGCTAAAAATAGAACGGCCCATTAGGTGTTAGTTCGGGAGGTACTCATCGATTTTGCCACAACATATGATATAACTAGTAAAATACTTTTGAAATATCATAAAAAGGTCTGAAAATTTGACAACACCTTCCATAATAATTTTTTGGTTTTGCATGGTTCTATCGTAGACAGCCTCTTAAACATATTCTCTCTCGTTTTCTCTTCATATCTTAAACATTTTCTTATGCCAGGACATTGATTAAAAATCTTGACCATTACCAAGCTCCTGAGATTCTCGTGAAAATTAAGAAAATGCAAAGAAAAGGAGTCGAGAAAAAAGAAATTAAGGTAGTATATCATATCTAATTTTTACCTTTGCTAAAATCACTCTCATCTTTCAAACTGATTCGCAATTGAATATTTTTTATTTCTTATTCAACCCTCTCCCCTGTTGTCATGAAAATTAAAATACAGACAAAATTTGTATGTGAACTGAAATCTTTCGCAGGATGTAGTCTCTGTGATTTCGAATGACAAAAATTTATTTCTAGCAAATTCTTTCATGCAAAATTGACATTTACAACTATTTCTTCAATAAATAAAGCGGTTGGAAAACACGAAGATTTGACTGGGATTCAACTCATTGAATTTACCCACAGGGATAAGAAATAAATCGTCTACATGTGTATACCCTGTATAAACACTCAAGTGTTGAACTAAATGTGTATGTACTTTATCATTTCTGTTTGCGTGTTCCATGTTTTACTGAAAACAATACGTAGATTAATGCCACCTGGAAATTTGTTTTGTTGTTCCGATATATTTTAAACTAACATCTGAAACTGAACAAGTATAGCAGGTTTTGATCTTTGTAGAGGGAGTTCATACGACTTGTCGGTGACGTTACGTGTGCCAAACTCTTTCCTCTGGTGGATGCAATGGATTGCCTAGAAAGGGGCATTAGGGAGTTCGAGGGACCCCGGGATCTGGACCTTTCTTTTACCGGAACCTTCAATATTACCCCAAAGGACAACTAGCTCTAAATTTTTACTACTTATTCAAAAAGTATATTTAGAGCGATGCATTTGAATACCCTATTTGTTGTTAATCTGCACGCGAATCTCAGTCAGACCACTGACTTGTGTTTTTTGTCATCCATTGGAAACTGCATTTTTTCAACCATACTTCTTATCACGGTGACTTTATAAATATCAACTTGACTCCCAAAGATGTGTATAGTCCATTTGGTTTTAAGAAAAATATCGGTGGCGATCCAAAGCTGAGTTCTATACACACAGCACTAACATTAACCCCTGAATATATATATATGTATAACTTATTGATATTAGAGATGTCATATCTTAATTATGGTTTACAAGCTTAGGTTCCCCGAGAACCACAAAACATGATATTCCGAGATGCAGGGCCCATGTCGGGTGTGACCGGTCGACAGGTGATGCTTACTCCTCCTAGGCACCTGATATCACACCTCTTGTATATCCAGGGGTCCGTGCTTATCATATCCTTAATTTTGTATTCCTTTTAGGAGTTATAAAATTGATAAGTGTTCGATATCTTCACCTTTTCATTAGCTATTGTACCTGTATAGATAAATCCTCATTCTTAATTAATGCATGCATGAAGTCAATGATATATATGTATCTACAAACATAAAAAAGGCTAACAGTTACAGTTATTGTCGTCAAGGTGGACTATATACTAGCTTAAAGAAAATTGTGAGGGGTGTAAACTCATGTGTAAACTCTCATTTGTATGAGAAAGTACTGAATCGGATACAATCAGGGTATCACTGTTTAGTTGTTTTTTTTAATTAAAAAGGTGGCTTAGAAAACTAACAATTTTAAAAATAGAATAGTATAGATGTACAGCGAATTATTTCTGGATTCGAACGCGCTCAAGCGTAAAGCCATTGGATATTCAGGGAGCATATTCAAATGTCTTGAGTCATGTAGGGGTAGATCAATTTAATTGTTCAAACAATAACTGTATCACTGTATCCTTTTAAGACTATTGTACGTATCTGTACATGTAACTTCCTGCAAATCTCATCATTGAAGAATATATAGCGAGGACTGTATTTGCCCCAAAACATTTAATTTGGTCACTTCTTTCCTCTGGAAAATATCTGTCCATCGCAAAATCTGAAACAAGCCTGATTGATTACTTATTCATTAATACCCAGAAACGAAAAGCGCCAAGAAATTTTTCTCGATGAAGAAAATAACACTGGGACAAATTATTTTTTTTTCTCATTTAGAAAATTGTTTGCATCACAATCCCAACCTTCTCAATTTTCAAATACAACTGTACATGTATCTACATGTATACAAAATTAAAATGGTCCTTATATATTCAAGACCGACGGTTTGTAAATCATCAACAATAAGTTCGTATACATTGCATTCATTTACCGAGTGTACGTCTGCCATGACATTCTGTATATGTCATAAAGTGGAAAACAATTGATGGAGGCTCTTGCATGTCATTTATACACCATGTCACGTGTTCATTGCAGTGTTTCTATTGAAAATTACAACAATAAAACATCAAAAGTGTAATACTGAGAAAACATTAATAAAATGTTTCATGGGACATCACGCCGGCTTTATCAGGAAATTATCTCTAAGGTATTTGCATAAACAGTAGAATGTATTACGTTTATTTTTTGCAGACGTTTCTATTTGTACTTTCAGTACTTTGATTTTTCGCATATTTGGACCTCCAATGTAGCATATCCTGGTTCATTTTAGGACATACAAAATGTAATTCAAACATATACAAAGATTGATTATGCTTTGGACATTGGTGCTTTTTGGAGCACGTGTCCACATTCTTCTGTGATTCCACTCTACTTTGTCCTCACACACTTCCATGTAAATATACGGGCCTCTACTATTTCCCACATACTTCCATGTAAATATACGGGACTCTTCTATTTCCCAACATACTTCCATCTAAATATACGGGCCTCTGATATTGTCCACATATACGAGCCTCTACCACGAATTCACTCTCTTTTTAATCTACATCAGGATTGCTTTTATGATTTTAACAAGTCTGCAAACACAGTTTTTGCCACTGTCATAATATTGTATATATATATGTACAATAAATTATTTCGAAATTTACAATTCCATTCAATGTTTTCTTCATCTGTCATTATACATTTTCGGCAAGACACATAAAGCCATGTTTCTTATTTGCTGCTTGGTTTTCTATGGACTTAAAACTTCGGAATCTTCTTGATATATAGTATGCATTTGTATTGTACACAATATCATCCTCCAGACAAAAGTTTTATACGATGAGCTGAAGATGTGGTTACACAGATCCGCTGAGAGCGACATCTAACAGATAAAGAATCGTTGTCCCAGCATGCTTTGTACTCACATCCGGAATATCTCTAATCTTTTCTTTTGATAGATCCCTAGTGTGAATAATGGAAATACATTCAATGAATGTAGATTTGATATAGATTTAAAGTGCTATCAATCTTTGATCACTTTGTACTGAAATCTGACGTTACTTCATATGATTTACTAACAAAAATTTAAAATATATCAAGGACAGCAATTTAATTGGAATTTACATAAACATTTACAAATGGGGAAAAAACCTACCACTAGAGAATGTTCTTTGTTGGAAGGGATTTCATGGCCCTTTTCGCTGTGATGTTTCGAAGACAATGATGAGCTCTACAAAACATTGCATGCTACTTACTGTTAATTAAGTGTACTATAATGACTATACGGTAAAGCTGTCTTTGATAGTGTTCAGACAAAGAAAGCGTACCTTCGCTGTATCCAGCTGTTTTCGCAAAAACATATTTTCTTGAGCCAGTCGTTTTAGGTGAAATTGCTTCTGAAACAGGAATTAAAACATTCATGTAATTAGGTTATGACATAAATTGACATTAAACCTCGATTTTCTGTGGAAATCCGAGAAAACTCAATAACCTATGCATCAAACTATGCTTCGTTTCTTTGTAAACACATGATTTTAATTTCCAAATGTATAAAATTCCATAAAAACACAATTAAGATATGGGGGAAATCAGTTGATTAAAACGGCACCATTTTAAAACTTCCAGTTTTAGCAATTTACAAGGGTCCACACACAATGCATTAGGCCTACTTAAATACACGCATCCTTGTAGAAAGCAAATAAGTATTGTAATGGAGAATAGTAAACCTAATTCCCACTGGTATCAAATCAAATCAAAGCTGATGTCATTAATGGAGTGTAACTTAAAACCTACTCGCTGCCTGACTACTGCAGTCAGCGTGTACAGCAGGGGGTTGAGGGCCGAGTTAACTGGCAGTACAAGGACCGAGATCCACGCATACACTTCATTGGAGACATCAATCCCAAAGAAAGTCACCATACCTGAAAGTAACCCGCATACTAGTAGCTTCATAAGGAAAAAAAAATATACGTGAAGTTTATCCTTAAGTGATTACAGGGAAATAAAGTACCATGGTTACAATTTTATTTTAAAACAACATACATGAATTGATAATGATTTTATTCAATGTACAAAAACAAACTTCTAAGATAAGAGTATATATAGAAGGGGGGGGGGGGGAGGGGGTTAGAACTGATCCACTTACCGAAGAATCACTACCTTCGGACAAGTAGGCGGACCCACCATATATAAATGAATTACCCCCCCCCCCCCAGTTGTATCGTATATGAATAAAAGTTACCGATGATTCCGACTGGAATCCAGCAGAGCATGTCTGTGATCACTATGGCTATCAGAGTTTTTGCCAGCGAAATCTCCCTCTCCTGAATCTTTGATGTTCTAACTTCTCCTCCAACTTTAAAGGCCTCGACAAAGATGGCGATTTGTCCGATCAAAATTCCAAGAAATAGAATTGCATTCAGTCCGACAAAAATAGCCATCGAATATTGCCAGCCATCCTTTCTAATGACAGACAGGGGCAGAGAAATGCAGATCCCGGACTGAGAATAGAAACTCTCGAAAAAAGACACCGGGAACGGCAATACCGGGACAATAGCAATCAAGACAGACAGTACCCATACACCAACACAAAGAAAGATAAGCCTTCTCTTTGTGATGCGCTTCTCTGAAATGAAATACCTGATGGCAAGAAACCTGTCCACAGTAATGAGAAGTACAATGAAGGCCGAGGCTTCACTGGAAACAGTTGCTATGATACCTGCTAGAGTACAAAGCCAACTATGTCTCCACGTGTAGTCCATTACTCCGTAACTACCCGTATATTGTAAGTTGACAATAGCGATGATGTACAGATATACACCCATTAGCAAATCTGCACAACTGAGGTTTACGGTGAGAATAAAATAACTGACAGGTGCCCTGTTCCTGAAATAGAATAGGTTATATACCAAGACGCTCAGGTTTCCAAAAAGAGCCAACAGTGCCATGTACCAGATTGCAACGTTTAGAACCGGAACTGCAATCAGGTAGTCGCAAGAGGAAATTTCATTCAGTGGAGCGACGCATTTGATATTGTTTAGGGACTGTGGCTTCACACAACAAATTGAAAACGACTCGACTTGAAGATACCGCATATTTCCTAACCCGTGGAAGACGTCAGCAGATACACGAGTAATTTCGTTCTCTTGCAGGTACAGATACTGCAGCTGAATCAGTGACCTGAAGTGTTCACGGTATACATGGGCGATTTTGTTTCCCGATAAATCTAGTGACACTAGCATTTCAAGATCTGTAAATGTATCCTCGGCCATCTGCGTGATGAGATTTTGTGAAATATTTAGATATATCAAAAATATATAGTACCTGAAATCTTCCCGCTGTAGCGATGTGATTCTATTGATGGACATATCCAAAACGGATAGCCGAAAGTACGGAATTCGATTTATATGGGCATTGTTTCCAACAACTTTATTGAGCAAATTGTTTTGGATGTAAACAACTTCATTATTGTCATGAATGATATAAGACTCGATTTTGTTCCTACTGAGATCCACCACTTTAGAATCAAGTCTGATGCGAGCTGCACTAGAAATCTTACAATTGCTGAAATTAGTAGACATAAAAGACAACCAAACCCCGACTTCTATATCTGTTGCGTCCTTTAAATTGTTATCTGCAAAGTAAAAGTAGTCCATTGTTGCACTGAAAGACGCCGAGAAATTTCTCATTTCGCCCATTATATACCACTCCAGAGGCGACTGCACCAAAATAAGGATACCTTGAAATATTCTAAAAAATTGATATGTTTCTCGTTTGGAAAATATCAGTGAGCTAGCTTGAGAGTCATTGAAACCGAAAGCCATCGTACTTTTCCCCCCCGTGATTGATATATCAGAAACAAGTATTTCGAAAAGTCCAACATAAATATCATGCAATGTTGTTTTGCTGTTTATGCGAAGGTAATTACACTGGATATTTTCAACGGAGACGTAACTGTTCACATCAGAACACTCACATATTTGACAGCTATTATCATCTCCCCTGCAATAGGAGGAACTAGATCCAGGATATGACACACTGAAATTCTTCCCTTCACAAAAAGAGCATAAAGATATGTTCAAAGAGGAATTGGAATTTGAAATACCCGAAGACATGCAGTCATCTTTTGGAAATGCACATACGTTTTGCAGTGGCGATTCTGTAAATAAAGTAAAGCTTTGTTAGCGGTTAGATTTAGAGATGGACAACAGCCCGACGTCATTTCCTGTGGAAGTTACGTTGCATGCTTGGAGCATTTAATCATTGCAACACAAATGTAAATCAAATTTGGTTATATTTTGACAGTACTAAAGTTTGCAAACTTCATTTTTAAGAGAATAAGATTAAAAGCATTACATGAAGAAGATCGTGAACCCTACCATGAATTAAGTCATCGTGGCAGAGTCCATCCGTGACAAATACTTCTGACAACAAAACAGCCTTCAGGCCACTATTTTCAAATATTCCACGAATGACTATCTGTAAAAATTATTGATAATGATATAATGTTAAAAACATCATGTTTTGATTATTAGTTTATTTCAGAAGAAACTACAAATTCTGATGATTTTATTTATTTTTTGTTTGCTTTTTATTTTACGTAGTATACCTTGATATCGGCTTCAAACGGCAGATCAACGCACCCTTCTGTAACATTCATCTGTGCCGATGAAGAGGATTTGTGAGCAGCAATGATTTCGCTCTTGTACGCTGAAATACCTGACAGACGCGATACTGTGATAACTGCGTTTCCGAGCAGGAAGTAACTGTACCGAAGACTTCTGGGATACATGCTAAATGGCAGCCTTTCGCTCACAATGGAGGATGTATGAATAATTTTCAAGCCGGGAAGCAAGTATTTTTTGTCCACAAAACCATACACGAAGGTTTGTAGGTTCCCAAAACCTGTAAATGATGAGTTCGATGTTTAAGGATGAAATGCTTCTTGTGTTTGTAGAGTACCTGTGCGTTCTAAAATCGCTTTATCACACGAATTACTAGTACTACTTTCTCCCTTTTTACGACCCAGTTTTAATTCTTTAACACTTCTAAAGTAGCAGGTGGGAATATGTTTAATTTATTAACGTAAAGATGAAATTTTAATTTGAAATAGATACCATAAAAAGTGCATGCAGAATAATGCATAAATACAATACATCATATTCCAAGTCACCTCGCAAATTTGGAAGTGGATATCATTTCAATATCAAACTGTTCATCATTTTATATATCAATCCTTCTTTCATTGTTTTTCAGTCTTATACTACCGGTTTAAGAGAGAGAGAGAGAGATCGAGAGATCGAGATCGAGATCGAGATCTAATATATTTTTCTTTAACTTATTGAATTTCAGACCATCTCAAAGGTAAGAAAATTTCAATTTATACATTACAAAGAGCTTAGTTATATATATATATATATATATATATATATATATATATATATATATATATGCATTTACATTTGGATTGCTTTTGTCTTTGGTATCTCTGCAAATTGTAGTGATAGCCATTTCCTCATGAACGCGCTGCAGGTGTAAACAATGCGCGTATGAATACAGATAAACACAGTACGTCTTTTCTAACAGATTTGAATTCCGACAGAAATGAAAGGAGAATGTAAATATAAGAAATAAACTTCATTTTTGAAAATGAATGAGGGTATGAATTGCACTAATGCGCTTCATGAAAAGTAGGCCGGTGTGAGATGTCGCAATTCATATCCACATCTATTTATAGTGATGGATTTATTTCTTAAACATTTAAAACAACACGGACAAAAACAGAGTACGAAAGAGTTTGATAAAGAAGAAGTGAAGACCTTTTTACAGATCTATATTCAAGTTGCATTGCCTTTACATTTTTGTCCTGGTTGATCTTAGTAATCAATACCTGATTTGATTTGGTCATAGGGAATATCGTCGATCTTCTCTCTTGACCAGGTGAACTGGGTATTGAATCTGTTGACCGATAAACAATTAGTTATATTTCCTCCTCGTCCGCATATCTGACTCGAGTCCTGTGCTTTTATGTTTTCTACTATGCTTTTCCAACCGCAGGTGTCCTTTCTAAAGTCACAATCGACTACAAAAGAACGCCCCAAATTGTCAAAATATTTTGTTAAAAACTGTTCAGCAATTTTGAGTATTTTATGCAAGTACATGGTGTACACCACTCGTCATGTTCCGCTGTTGGCCCTAAATCGGAAAGAAGAAACTTAGATTGTTCAGGTTGTATATCAGTTAAGAGAAATTGAGGGTCATGGAACTGTAGAAAGCAAAGATTGATTGGCTAAATTATAATTGTTTTATCCTAATCGTACTTTTGTAAAACATATACAGCTGGGATTGAATTATGTGTTTTTCATCATAATTCATTTCAAGGGAGCACCTATACTCTCACTTTTCGTAATTCAAGGATTTTCAGAGATATATCTGGTTCTACCGGAATTACACTAACAATGATACTTGTCCATGTAGCGTGGCTTATGGCTTTGGGATATTTTAATATTTACATTTACATATTTTTTCCTTCGATATCTTCACCCATTGAAATGATAGTCATTTCCTCAGGAATGTGACACATCTGTGAAAAATGCGCGTATGAATCTTGATAGATATAGTACGTCTATTTTAATGGTCGGGAATCCCAAAAGAAATGAAAGTATAATGTAACTAAAAGATAAAAAAAACACGCTTAAATTTTGCAAAATACACAAGAGTATGAACCGCAACGCTTCACTCTGGCATGCTTTTCATGAAGAGCTAAATGCCCTTCATGTGTTATACTGACGTGTAACGTTGCAGTTCATACCCTCATGGTATTTGAAATTCATTTCTTAATTGAATCAATTTAACGCCAAGCGCCTTTAGACAGAGTCTTACGTACAAGTATATGAAAGTTATTCGTCCAATCGAGTTCCGATACTGTTATCAAAATCAACAATTCAAGTTATTAAAAGATCACATATTATACAATATTATCTGTATGTGTCGTGGGAAACTATTATACGATATCATTTTTGAAATGCTTATTGAATATGAAACACAGACAGGTATCTAATAATACACAAAATCTCAAACTCTATCGCTTCTACGTTTTGGGATGAGTCGCATCTTCATTGAAATGATTACTATTAGTATATATATTAATAGGTTCAAGGTGAAATGTAGATATGCTATTTGTGACCTTGCATGGGGAATTTAGTTTTCTTCAATCAGTGAAAGTGAAGATATACCTGCCATGGAATGGTCCAATAAGGATGACATCAAAACCATCATGGCGAAGAACAGTAGATGGTTACAGTTACCGATCCTTCTGTGCATTGTGTTGGAAGATTTTAATTCTCTCTGAAATCATTGCATGTGGTGATTTCAGGTATCCGATCCATAAAAACATTTATTTTCACAAAAAGTCCATATCTGTAGCACTAAATCTTTTGTGAAAACAAAATGCCCGATTTTAGCGAGATAAAGATGGCAGAGAGAGTAGATGATGTCACATCTATTTATAGTAAATAAAAATTTTTTGTCAGTTATCTCCCCTTGTAGAAATGTAGAAAAAATTAAATATATTCATAATTTGTATGGTGACCTTTACTTTTCTTAGAATATTTTGAAAGACCATGGAAATAAGAATCTTTTCATCATGAGCTTTCTTTGGAAATTATATTCTAATTGACTTTATATGTCAGAAATGTGTTTTTCTCACAGGGATTAATGTTAATCTCTATAACAGATATTTCTTATATGTCATGTCAATTTTGAAAACTCTTTTGGTGAATCACCGTGTATGTCTTTGATTTGATACCAAGTTTTGTATTACATATCAATTAAGTATTGGGAAAAAATTGGGGTTTTATGGATCGGATACCTTAAGTGTTAAGATCTTTAAATGCACGTGAAACAAAACCTTTTACTTTTGAAGATGGGGGTCAAGAAGTTATTGGTTTGAAAAAAGTGGGTTTGAAAATTTCGTTTAGTTAGTAAACGACGGGAAACTGTAGATATTGTCATAAAGGTCTTTGACAAAAGTATTGATCACTGTTATCTTCACCTTTTCATGCTGTTTGACGTGTTTAATACCGATAGTTATGCCGTTCTTGGCACACTGATTTTGACTACGGACTACTCCGTTTACCCTATCAAGATATAGAGCTCACGGCGGATGTGACTGGTCGACAGGGGCTGCTTACTCCTCCTAGGCACCTGATCTCACCTCTGGTGTCCAGAGGTCCATGTTAGCCCAACTTATAGGAGTTATGAAATAAATTGATCATTGCATGTTATCTTCACCTTTTCATTAGTATATATATATATATATATATGGAAAAAATGGGGGTTTTATGGATCGGATACCTTAAGTGTTAAGATCTTTCTATATATATATATATATATATATATATATATAGAGAGAGAGAGAGAGAGAGAGAGAGAGAGAGAGAGACGTTTCAAACAAAAGAAACTAAAATCAAGAGACGTTTTTTCTATCTCATACTTAAATTTGTAACATTATCATATCTCATTTGAGAAATACATTATGAAAATTTCTACTTTATAAACGAAACAAAATGACTTACCTTGATGCGAGCCCTCAATGACTGTTACTCATGATAGAACTCAACTGATTGTAACTAATGGCCGTGTATTTGTTTTAATCAATTTAATATGATTAATAATTAACAAGATGTAAATTATCACGCTCTAAACTTTACGCTCCGATGATGGTATTTCATTGCTTTCGAGAGCAGGTATCTCCAAGGATCATGTCCTACAGCGTTACCGATCCGATCGAATTGAAAATGATCGCTTTCAGATGTAATTCCCGCGAACTTACAGACTTTAATCTATAAAGGTACTCGTATAATTCTTACAAATACTATAACAGTGGGTATTAATGTGAAGATTTACAGGTTCGAATTTATGTTGAAATAATAAAAATCGATAAAATGTGAATTCCAACAAAAAAAGTCTTAAATCGCTATATAAACGTATACCCCAACAAAAATGAAATCTGACAAATACCAGTGCCTACAAAAAATCTTAAATCGCTACATAAATGTGTACTTCAACAAAAATAATCTTAAATTACTATACGAATTTGAATTCCGACCAAATGAAGGTTTTTAATCGCTATTCGTAGTATTCAATCATAAAAAGTCTTCAATCGCTATAGAAATGTGTATTCCAACAACATAAAATATTAAATAGCTATACAAATGTGTATTGTAGACAAAAAAATTAAAATCTCTATTGAAATGTGTATTTTAAAAAAAATGTATTTAATCACTTTATATAAATGAAATAGTCTTTAATCGCTATTCAAATGGGTATTCTTACCACTACCGTGGATATCGTCAAAGATAGCAAATCTATTAAATGTTAGCTTTACGTGGAATTTAGGAAAACATCGATCTGAATCATATAATGAAAACCTGTAAGTGAAATGTAGCATTGCCTTAGTAACAACTAACACAATACCCCGTGGGTACAAACACGGTTCATTCCATCAACTCAGGATATTAGGAGCGAAGGTTGTGTCAATACGTCCTGCAAAACAAATTATTCTATTAGGGAATATGCAGTATCAATCAACGTGCACGATTTATAAACATTTGGTCGATAATTTTTGTTAGCAATATTACCTAGAAAAATCTATTCCTAATTTGTACAAAAAGGGTATTTCCAAAATAAGGTTATCATCACATAATTTATCCATAGCAACTGGCAGAGATGAAAATGTACCACGTGAGAAAAGGTTTTGTAAAACATGTATGACGAATACCACATTTTGTTAGTCTGTCCTGTATATTGTCAGATTAGAGCTAAGTTAGTGAAAAAGTATTACTGGAATAAACCCTCCATGTTCAAATTTATATAACTATTAAAGAACTTTGTAACTTAGGAAAATTTATTTGTAAAGCTCTTGAACTAAGAACTAAGAACAGTCCATAATATCTAATTTGTATCGTCATTCTCCTTTTTTACTATCATTATACTATTGTATCTACATCTTCTAGATGTCTTTGTAAGAATTGGCCGTTTATTTTCAGCTTTGTTGTTATTATGCACGTTCAATTTTGTTATAATGGTATAAGGACTATGTCTTTCGCAATAAAGAATTTAAAAACAAATCCAAAAGGAATACCGTCTATCTCTTTACATTTTTACCTGTGATTTTGTTTTAAAGAAAACAAAGAAAAGTAATTTTTCTTGTTCCGGAAATCTCCAAATGGTTTCAAGAATTATTTTCTAGCATAATGAAAATAAATATGGTTAGAAAGGAGATATACACAGTACCTGCATCTTATCGAGACTTGAGTCTGACACCTGCATCCAGTTGCATATAATATGTATTGCATTTTGTTTTGTTGTTGAATTCCTACGGAAATTTCCCTTTCCCCATAGGAAATGCCATACTGTAAAAGGTTTTACTAAAATTTTACTCGAAATCTGAAAACACCTTCGGATATCCGACAGGTGCGAATCCTGTGATGTAATGAGAGCGAATCTTCAGGCTGTGGGTTATTGTTTAGCTGCAATAATGTAGCCCTATCCAATTTTTTTTATTCTGACGTTTTCGGGATAAGGCTACAATTCCATAGGATCTCCGTAATGGTGCCAAATAATTTTATGAATAACCGATAATAAACTGTGTATTAGTCCCAAATGTTGTTTACACAAAAAGGAGTACCAACTTTGTGCGCGGGCATGTCTAATAAAGGTGTTTTTCATTAAATATAATGTACAGCATGCAAAATTCTTCGTCTGCTCCGCCATGCTTGTTATCGCGAGAGATCGTAGGTGGATCTAATAAAAAACCTAAACATTGACAATCAGCGCGAAAATGTAGTTACTCGAGCCACTTCGACAAAGAAAGGAAAATCATATTGTTGCAGAAAAAATTTACACTCTGCTGTTCGGTTTTTAACTTGATATTAAATTCAAACCTTTTCAATACCGACGAAATAGCTTTCGCCTCCATACTTGTCCATTGATGTAAATACTACCTTATATGGCATATGCAAATGACTTGACAAACGGAAGTTGAAACTTCAGTACATCAAACATGGCGCACAAATATGAATCGAGAAATTGGAATTTATCGAAATTGTTGAAAACGGTAGAATAGAGCCTCACAAATCTAAAGTTGCAGGTTGTAAATTTATATATTGACTAAGAAACATAGAATATCATTTTATTTACGTAAAGAAAGTCAGGAAATGTTTAGAATGAGCGCAAATGTTGCGGGAGTGAATCACTCCCGCATTTGCACCATTACGGAGATCCTAAGGAGTTGTAGCCCTCTCTCTCTCAAAAAAAAAAAAAAAAAAAAAAAAAAATCAGAGAGGGCTACATTATTGCAGCTAGTTATTGTTCTACATCCTGTATGTCGGGTATCTTAATTGCAATTAGCCCCCAAAATTGCAGGTAAATAATTATATTTTTGAAATCTTCTATGTGTAAAATGCATATATGAAACTATTCGTAACATCGTCTAAGATTATACAAATTTCCCATCCCAAGGTTTTTCAAATTTTTATTAAAAAACATAAATGTTTCGCGACATTGAACTGCTATAGACTTTTGAACAGATGTGTATTTCGATCAACAGGTGCTCCCTAAATCAAAGCTGGGTTCTTTTCACGCTGCGAGGGATTTTCGTTCTTTCAGCCAATATGTTATTTATCATTTTATTTCATTTTACTGTAGAAGAAAGACATAGCGGGTGTCAATAATGCCTTTTCTTTTTCTTTTTGCATATTGTTTCGATCTATGCTTTATATTCAATAATGGCGTTAAAAAATTCTTAAAGTGCAACACATACAAGTCAAAAGTTGACAAACTTTTAAAACCGTATCTGACCTTCAAGTGTAAACATATGTACCAAAAGGAAGAAAAATTATTACTTTTTTTGCTGGGAATGACTTACTTATTTTGCTAGAAAAAATTGTAATATTGATTGTGCTTTGATGGATCTTCAAATGAACAATTTTTCATGTTGGATTTTTGTTTATTTACATCCGACAAATCAAATTAAAAATTTACAATATGGCAGTTACGTGTTTGACTAAAGAACTGTCTTCTTAATGACATTGCTTGATTTTAAGATAGCGAAAAATTTTAAAGCTAAATATTGCTGTTCGTTTTCAAACGCATACTCTGAGAGTTGGGGCACGAGAAAAACTATCTTTAAACCCCCCGAACAAAGCCGACAGTAGTAGAAATTTAATAACTCTCCAACCTGTGTTTTCATACATGTATTGTCTATCCTAAATAATTACAGGTCATTAGAATCAGAGACTTTCTTTAACATTTCCTTATTAAGTAAAAAAACCAAACAACCCACAACTTTACGATTAATCACGTATTTTCTGGCATTCTATGTAAACGAAATGTATTTCAGTAAAACTCGTTCGTTGTTGTGGTCATGTACACACCTCTGCAATCGGAAGAGGATTGTATGCCCATCATTGGAGGAACAGAGGTAAACATTTCTCAAAATCCAAGTGGAGGTCTATACAACTCCGAGACCTCGCGGTATACTATTCCAAAATACCCAGTGTCCAAGCGAGAACACTCCTCCAAGGTAAGCTGGAGTGATTGGGAGAAAAACTACAACAGTTCATTGCTTATGAGCAAAAAGTCAATCTGGGAGACGAACTTCCGAAACACTAAAGAGAAGAGGATATTTTCCGCCGAAATTAAAGAAATGCAGTCCCAGAAGAAAATAAAGAAATGCAAGACAAAGAAAGAGCTCGATAAAGTGAAGGAAGAGTACGCGCGAATGATGGCGCTGTCGTGTGTTTATAAGAAATTCGGGTTCTCCAAGTTTGATCCTGTAAGAGAGGAGAGAGAAAAACTTACCAAGAAAAATCTGGAAATGTTCGAAGAAAGCTACAAAGCACATATTCGCTGCAGATCACGCAGCGAATCCCCTAAAAGTGAACAGAGTATGAAGCGTCAGACATCCTTCTATCGATTGTCATCACCAAATCTAAAGAAGGCGGACAAAGGACCGTCACACAGGACAACGGCATCTCGATCCCGATCACCGAGCCCGGGTGAAACGGTAAACGGCATCAAGGGATTCAATAAGCTATTTCCTGCCATTGCGATCAACAAGAAACCGGTCGAGGACAAGAAAAAGATCCTGTCCGTCACAGGATCCCCTGTTAAACATCCCAAAATCCGTCCACAATCGGATATCCCACCGTCAGCCCAAAGTAAGGGTCAAAATCGACTGCAGGTTGCCAATGTTTCCAAAATTACGCAGCAATCATTGGACAACTCAGATCAGAAAAATGAGTATATTGAAAAAGTTGACGTTTCTAAGCAGGCCAAGAACAAGACAGAGAAATTCTGGAAAAATCCCCAAGACTCTACCCCCGAAAACGAATCAGAAGAAAACACCAAATCTTCCGATTCACAAGTTCTAGCTCCAAACAGCACAACTGCTTTAATGTTTGCTGCCTACAAGCAAAAGTTTGAAAACAGCAGACAATCATATTCAGAACCTCCAATGAGGCTTCGTTTTATGATGCAATTGCGAGAGGCGGCGGCAAACTTGGAACCTATACCGGAAAGACCCAAGTCTTTTATGCCAGCGGAGTTTCGATCCATTCATTCGTCACGTCAGTTTGTGGAGAAAGAGGTAAAGAAAGTTCTACATGCATGGTCGCCTTCTGTTCAGAGACGCAAGGAAACACAGAAAATGCTCCAGGCCACACGAAAACCGGTCATCATAGCTAGAGAAAAAACTTTGTCTGCTATAATGCGAGACTTCCGAGTTTACGTTGAGGAATCGCGGGCGGAGGGTCGCTTTCCACCAATTTATAAAGAACGGTATATATTTCCAGACATGGGATAGTGGTGGAACTCCACGGTATTCCTGATAAACTAGTATCGGCAGCCCCTTTGTCGACACAGTGCCTATTCATTCTGACCGTTGTGACCACAGACTAATGTGGTTTTCCCCATGAAAAAATATATTCACTATTCAGCGCTCAAGTAAAAGATACTGTATTTAGTCTAGTACATAGGCATGTTTGTGAAATATGGAAGTTTCTCATATTGTTGGATATACTTTATTGATTGGAATTATCCGCTAGTAATTTATTGATTGGAATTACCTGCTAGTAATTTATTGATTGGAATTACCTACTAGTAATTTATTGATTGTAATTACCTGCTAGTAATTTATTGATTGTAGTTACCTGCTAGTGATTTATTGATTGTAATTACCTACTAGTAATTTATTGATATAATTACCTGCTAGTAATTTATTGATTGAAATTATCCGCTAGTAATTCATTGATTGGAATTATCCGCTAGTAATTTATTGATTGGAATTACTTACTAGTAATTTATTGATTGGAATTACCTACTAGTAATTTATTGATTGGAATTACCTACTAGTAATTTTTTGATTGGAATTACTTACTAGTAATTCATTGATTGGAATTACTTACTAGTAATTTATTGATTGGAATTACCTGCTAGTAATTTATTGATTGGAATTACCTACTAGTAATTCCTTTTAAAACGTTTAGATTGTTTATTAATTTTAACATTTTTTGTAAATGTGTACAAAATGTTTTTAGTAAAAAAAATAAATAAATAAAACTTATATAGTGCCTTATATAAAACAAATTACCCTAAGGCGTTTTACAAGGGTAAAGATGAGGAATGTAACAATAAAACAATTAAATGAAATTAAATGACAGTATGACATAAGATCTTATATCTGTAAAATTATCAAAATAAAACATTATTATGATCGATAGCTAAAGTTTTGTTTTGTAGAGTACTATGAAAAGTATTTAAAAAGTACTCTAAAATGTTTAAGGACGGTACGCTAAAAATACAAAGATCAAACTCTCCGAACAATAAACACACTTAAAATACCAGATTTCTAAAACAGCATGAAAAAAAAAGCTAAAACACTATTGGCATAAGTATTCTAGTGAAAAAAATAATGAATACAAATAAAAAAAACCCAACAGAATTACAGACCTCACATTGACGAAATACACAAACATATAGGTGGGTCTTTAAATTTCTTATAAAACAAGTTTCTGTACAGTTTCTGTACCTTTTAAATTTATATTGACTATCATGCATATTTACAGTAAGGTCACTTAAATGTTTGGCTTAGATTGGATAATATGAAATGCCTTAAAAATACGTAATTGTAAATTTTTCATGATGTTCAAATTTGAAATATACCATCCCTCCCTATTTAACTCTATATACATATTTTCTCCAATTGTTTTTGGACAAATTGAGAAATCATGAGAATCAGTTATATTCCATAATAAATTGCATTCATTTTACTTATAAAAACATTATTTACTTTTCTGTTTTAACATTTATGAAAAAAATCACGTTTCTGGCGTTTGTTAACGATAAACCTTTTCTTAATCTATTTCGTTTGCCAGCACTCCAAATACCAATCAACATTCTTTATACTGGAAAGAGCAAACGCTGGTTGTCTTCGTTTGTGTTTGTTTTTAAAACCACTACACTGCAGGAATTTCGTTGTCTTCGTTTGTGGAACAAATAGTTTTTAAAACCGCTACACTGGAGGAATTTCGTAATGAACATTCAAAGTAACAATAACGAGTGGAATTTAAATCACTGTTTTAGTTTTATTAAAGAAAAAAAAAACTACAACCGTAAACCCTCCAATTATAAATCGATTAAAGTATCACACGTCTTGTTGATTCTCAGTCGCATAGAATAATGTCTTCTAAATTAATTGTAATGAAAATCTCGCGTTGATGTTAAACCAGATGGCTTCATTTTGCATGACCACATATGGGAGGTTTTTTGTGAACTATTATTTCGTCTTTACATTTTGTTTTCCTTGTTATAACTTTTGACCGATAATTAACTAGCTAATATCCAAAATTATTTTTTTGAAACTGCTGACATTTAAAATATGTCATTTTAACAAGTTTTTATCTATGTTTATCATTCTGTTTTACTAAGATATGTGATTTTCTGTTGTTGACCTCTACTTTTGTTTGCTATGCATAACATTTGAAAAAAAGGTGGCAAGATACTGATCTTCTTTTATCACTAATTGAATTAAATAATATTGAGTGGAAATTACTACAGTTTTCCACATTCAACCATTAGTATTGATAAGTCACACGAGGGTGGATCTACCTTAATTATTATGTTTTGACGTATTCTCATAATTGCAACGATGTGTGCATACGAGTTGAAAACGCGCAAATACATGTATCTACAATTCATCTATACACGAATATATAATTTGCACATATATATTTACTCCTCCTAGGCACCTGATCCCACCTCTGGTATATCCAGGGGTCCGTGTTTGCCCAACTCTATTTTATATTGTTTATAGGAGTTATGAGATTGATCACTGTTCGTTATCTTCTCTATAAACGAATATATACACTTTAATCTGCACTTCAGTTAAACACGAATATCTATGCTTCATTTCTACAAAAAAGTCATTTCATTTATACAGGAATATCTACAAAAACCTATCAGGTTCACTCGTTTGAAAAAACCCCTAAAAATCCAAAGGCGTAATAATGCGAATCAAATGCTTGCTATCGCAAAATAAAGGTATAGTAAAACGAATGAAAGGGACAATAACGCGAATGATATTGTCAACAGATATCATATTCTGACTTCATATTTATCATTGGGATTTCTTATGCTGCGTATGTGAAATCTCTATATCAACCAAGGGTTGTCCGAATTTACTCTGCCATACGTACGCCGAGAAGTATAAAGTAGGCAAATTATTGCTGTAGAACATATGTTTGACAATTTATTAGCATACCATCTCATATAAATAGAGTATATATGTAGCTTTTTCATAGATTAAGTAATGAGTATTATTGCTCTCGTTTGTCTGAAATTATGGTGCGATGTTTACACCGGATACGATGTTCTATGTTCCTCGGGCGTTTTCCGAATATTCGGAACTACTTCCTGTTCAATGTTCTTGAAATATGGGGGTAAATATGATTATATCTGATGTCATCTGACAGCTGGGTGACGTATATAGAGTAAATAACTATCTAGACTCGGAGGAGTTTTGGCAGACGTTAGTCTCAAGATTTCTAAGGAAGGTGGTTTCTTACGACGCTCTTGATAGCACAATTTGGCAAAGTCTTTACGTACCATTATAACACTTCAAGAGATTGGTATTGAGGAATATCGTTGGGTAATTGGCACTTTATATTTTTAAAGTTAATGGTTAACATTTGTATGTGTTTACCGACATCCGAGTGGATATGCTTAGTTTCAAGTTATGTTGTTTGCATAGCTTTATTGATATTCTCAGCTAGTGTGTTCTAGCTATACCTGTTGCCCGCTATAAAAATTATTGAATCAGCACACTTTTATAACTGTACTTAAACTTCGGTCGCCGACACTTTGTGCCCGATTTATTTCAGTTTCAACATCCTCACGATGAATTAAAGGCTAGAATTTTTGACATCATAGACATTTGCTTCTTCAACAAAAATGGAAAACGCAGTTTGTTAAGCCGTTCTTGGCACACTGATTTTGACTGGAGATAACTCCGTTTACCTGATCAGGATATGGGGCTCATGACGAGTGTGACTGGTCAACAGGGGATGCTTACTCCTCCTAGGCACCTGATCCCACCTCTGGTGTGTCCAGGGGTCCGTGTTTGCCCAACTATCTATTTTGTATTGCTTGTAGGAGTTATGAGATGTTCGTTATCTTCA
This sequence comes from Ostrea edulis, assembly GCF_947568905.1. NCBI lineage: Eukaryota > Metazoa > Mollusca > Bivalvia > Ostreida > Ostreidae > Ostrea > Ostrea edulis. The sequence goes on from NC_079170.1 coordinate 29,929,543, forward strand.
CCTTGCATCTAGTGATCAGTCATCCAAAATTTTACTTTGTTGAACGCACAAACACCACTCTGATTTAACGCACAAGTACTCCAAAGTTAAAATTCGATAATATGCTGGAGTTTCTCATTAACAATACCTTCGTAGTCTTTGGTGATCAGGTCTTCCAACAGTCTGTTGAAATTCCCATGGGAACGAGTTGTCCTCTTTTGTTAGCTGACTTGTCTTCATATTCTTATGAAGTTGAATTTATTAAAAAACTTCTACCTGAAAAGAAAAACTCTTGTTGTAGCGTTACTTAGATATTGTATTGAAAGTAGATATGAACGTCAAACGAACAACTCAGCTGTATGACAAACGGGATGGTTTCAATATATATATTGATTGATTTTTATCATTTTGTCGATAATTCTTTGAAAAAGCGCAAGATTATAATGTAGAAAATCAGTTGTAGTGTCTCTTTAAAGGGGTATAAGCTGTACATTTTCAAATTATATTTTCCTATTTTCAATGTTTAGAATGCTTATCTAATGTTTTTCTAGTGATCAGGATAAATTTGAATGTCTGTTGTTGAGATACATGGGAGATATAAAGCCCACAATTCTTTGTTATGTAAATAAGTGTGGTGCCATGTTTTAGTTTACTTAGGTTAAATATATATTAGTAAAGGTTCGTTTAAAGTAGAGTTTTCAATTTACAAGACTTGTCTATATTTGTAATCATTGTTTTAAAATTGTTCAGTCAATTTACACTGTTAACTTAATAAGTGTTTATAAATTAAATTGCTACCTACATGCATACAATAACTGTTGAGATATTCTATGGAAGGACAACAATTTGTATTACTTAATAAGGGTTGTAAATTAATTATAAGATTTGAAATTTGATAATAAAGATAAAAATCTCACATGAATGATTGAACTCATAAATCGGAAAAACTAATATTTCTTTTATAACACCAGAAAGATGAGTTGGAATGAAACATACAGTCCGGCGATCAGGCGGGTGTCTGTGAAGTTGGCAAAGGGTTTCAAATGGATGAAAATTTGTCAAATGATTGCATACAATATCTGGTAACAATAGGCCGCATTGTCTGTATCTATTATAGTAATAATTGCAGAAGAAACCTTGTACCATCAACTTGTTTGTCAGTATCTCGCCTCGATTTCAAAACTGACCATACACAGAACAAGGCCTTGTGTATCGAATCAGTTGAGAGATATCAACACCATATGCAGGTGGTAATGGAATATTGCTACATAAATATGAGAAGTTGACGATGGAAAAGCTGAAATCATCCCGTTTGTCATAAAGTTGAGTTGTTGGTTTGCCGTTAATATCTAATTTCAATAAAATATCTAAGCATAAAACAGACGTGGACGACTCTGTGGTGTCCTTTATTTCAAGCTCACAGAAATATATGAAATCGACACATGAATAAAAATTATTATTGTTAATAGATAAAACGTCGTCGATATATCTAAATGTCGAATTGAAGGCCACAGCAAAAGCTTTTTTCTTCTCACGTAAAGGTTTTTTAATTGATTCAGATTCATATGAACATAAAAACAGTTCAGCTATCAAAGAAGCATAATTCGTGCCCATAGGTATTCCAACATGATCACCAAAGATCGTTGAGATATTGTCGATGAAGAACTCTAGCGTATTTTTTATTTCAACTTCAGAGTACTTGTGCTTGGAATCAGGGTGGTATTTTTGGATGACTGATCACTAGATATGAATATTTCCATTTTTGTTGAAGAAACACCTGTCTCTGTCAAAAAGTTTAGTCTTTAATTTAGCGTGAATAATGGTCGTGAAAAGTGGTAAGAAAGTCATAGAATTTTGATTTACACCACTTCTGACATATGTAATCGCACTGTAAAGTTTGAAGTTTCTCCTTCACAGCTGTTAATATTTTCGTGAGGAGCAAAGAGAGGGGCTTGGTAGAGCAATTACTGGATCCAGCAGTGTATCATTGTAAGGGATTTTATGTAGTTTAAGATTTTTTTCCCTTATTACACCGTTCCCTTCCCATGGGACCATGCTTTAGAAAAATAGTCATCTTCACTATGTCAAAAGGCTTTCAGTTGGGTTTCAATTTTTCTGATTCTCCATGGGTCATATTTGAGCCGTGTTATAGTTAAAGACCAAAACATCCCATTGCCTTCAAAATCATGCATTTCTCGCATGAAGACAATTTACAGATTAATTAATTAAAACCTTTTACCTCCAATTTCAAGAAAAAAGCGTATTATTTGAGAAGATGCCAATTCTTGTGGCACAATATAGTCTTTCTTTAGTATAGTCGTTCAGGAGAAATAGCTATTGTCTATAACGATGAAAAGGCGAAACTTTAATTATAACTTGAATTTCAAAACAGTGTACGCAATAAAGTTTCTGGAGGAAATGGAATGGTTATGACCTTGATTAGTTATCATCTTAAGTTTGTGAATAATGCAGACCAAACGATTACAAAACAACTTCTAATATGCAAAGAACCAGGGACGTTACAACAGGTATGCAAGTATATACGTGCTTCCACAAACATTCAGCCACTGGACCTAAAAAGCGTCTGCTCATTTCAAAGAGAATATCTAATGTCCTTCTTGAAATACTGCACCATCGAAAAATATTACGTTTGATTATACCTTTATACTTTTGATATTACATTTATACGTTTGATTACACATTTATACGATTGATTATAAGATAAGATAAGATATTCTTTATTTCCCCCAAATTAATGGAGAGTATATCATAATCAAATTATAAACTTATTTGAACGGAACAGGAAAAACATATTTATATTATGTACATATCTGAAACTAACGATTACAATCTACAGATTACGGCAGTCTATGACAAAAAAACCTCTATTTCTATACAATGTATTTGCGACAGTTAGCATGATTTGCTTCCATTTTGCATAAGAAATATTTTCAAAGCTTGTACCTAGAACACAACCGATTAAAGATAAAAATTGCCATTCATAATCTTGATATTCAAACAAAGCATACTCTTCTATACTGAGTATTTGTAGAATATTTATACATTTGATTGTACATTTATACGTTTGATTGTACATTTATACGATAGATTATTCATTTATACGTTTGATTGTACATTTATACGTGTGATTATACATTCATGCGTGTGATTATACATTTATACGTTTGATTGTACATTTATACGTTTGATTGTAAGTTTATACGTTTGATTGTACGTTTATACATTTGATTGCACATTTATACGTTTGATTGTACATTTATACGTTTGATTGCATATTTATACGTTTGATTGCACATTTATACATTTGATTGCACATTTATACGTTTGATTGTACATTTATACATTTGATTGTACATTTATACGTTTGATTGTACATTTATACGTTTGATTGTACATTTATACGTTTGATTGTACATTTATACGTATGATTGCACATTTATAGGTTTGGTTGTACATTTATACATTTGATTGTACATTTATACATTTGATTGTACATTTATACGTTTGATTGTACATTTATACATTTGATTGTACATTTATACGTTTGATTGTACATTTATACGTTTGATTGTATATTTATACGTTTGATTGTACATTTATACATTTGATTGTACATTTATACGTTTGATTATACATTTATACGTTTGATTGTACATTTATACGTTTGATTTTACATTTGATTGTACATTTGTACGTTTGATTTTACATTTATACGTTTTCTTGTACATTTATACGTTTGATTATACATTTGATTATACATTTATACATTTTATTGTACATTTATACATTTGATTATACATTTTTATGTTTGATTGTACATTTATACGTTTGATTGTACATTTATACGTATGATTGTACATTTATACGTTTGATTGTACATTTATACATTTGATTGTACATTTATACGTTTGATTGTACATTTATACGTATGATTGTACATTTATATGTTTGATTGTACATTTATACGTTTGATTGTACATTTATACGTTTGATTGCACATTTATACGTTTGATTATACATTTGATTGTACATTTATACGTTTGATTATACATTTGATTGTACATTTATACGTTTGATTGTATATTTATACATTTGATTGCACATTTATACATTTGATTGCACATTTATACGTTTGATTGTACATTTATACATTTGATTGTACATTTATACATTTGATTATACATTTGATTGTACATTTATACGTTTGATTGTACATTTATACGTATGATTGTACATTTATATGTTTGATTGTACATTTATACGTTTGATTGTACATTTATACGTATGATTGTACATTTATACGTTTGATTGCACATTTATACGTTTGATTATACATTTGATTGTACATTTATACGTTTGATTATACATTTGATTGTACATTTATACGTTTGATTGTATATTTATACATTTGATTGCACATTTATACATTTGATTGCACATTTATACGTTTGATTGTACATTTATACATTTGATTGCACATTTATACATTTGATTATACATTTATACGTTTGATTGTACATTTATACGTTTTCTTGTACATTTATACATATGATTGTACATTTATACGTTTTCTTGTACATTTATACGTTTGATTGTACATTTATACGTTTTCTTGTACATTTATACGTATGATTGCACATTTATACGTTTTCTTGTACATTTATACGTATGATTGTACATTTATACAATTGATTGTACATTTATACGTTTGATTGTACATTTATATGATTGATTGTCCATTCATATTTATATTATAAAGTCACCCTATGCAAAAGTCACCAATACACCATTGCTTAAAATCACCAAATCCTAGATGTAAAACCTAGTCACATAGACACAGAACCTTGCCCTGGAACTAAGTGGATAGCTGAACAATTCTGGTATTTTCCGACACAGTCCCTAGTCCGGCTCCGGCTTTATGTTCACTCTCAGAGAATCAAGTGAAGAGAGTAACTGAAGAAGGTAGCGCGGCCGTATTCATACCATTTGCCCCAAGTTGATTGGTTAATATAATTACTCCTGATTAGTTAGAATTACTTTGATCTGATTGAATAATGATTGGGGCATTTATTTCCTCCTTTGTAAACGACATTACCTACGCCAGGGTTAGGGTTAGAAATAATGATAGTCCTCTTACACTCTTAATCCATTCTCACAATGCATCAAGTTATTTTTTCTATTAAGCTCTCTGCCTGGCATGGTCGTCAACAAAATTCATAATAAAGGTAAAACCATGTCGCCAATTGAAAGACCAAGGTTCTCTGTATGTAGGACCTATTAGAAAAGGTGATATGAGGTTCTCGTTTTCAACTATATCGAGGTTGCCAATAATGACTGAATTCTTTTATGACGAGGAATGTTGCTTATGTTAACGGTATGTATTCATTTGTTTGTAAAATTAAGTTTGAGGAACTGGTGGCATTGCTCATAAGAAATATCACCCAAGAACCGTGTTGGTTTAAGGAGCATGCGATTGGTAACGTCCATAATCATAAAGTTAAGTCTATATTCTGTTGTTGAAAAGTCCAAGTATTGACCGACTTTGGATTTTTCAAAAACATATTTAAAATTTCCAATGGAACAGAGTAAATCTTTGTGCTAAATGATGAGGAGCTAATTGCCTGTTGACGTAGGGTAAAAGTGAACCAAACGTGATATTAAGTATACTTGTTTTTTTTTATTTGAACGATGTCCATGGTTGCGTTTCTGAGCATTTGGAAAGAGTCCCATCACATTCACGTTATTTCCTTGTGGACTAGTCAAATCAATTTGCTACATAATTAGATTATTATTGCATCCATATGGAAATGCAGTACCTAGAGTCCTGATCAAGTGATGTTCTTGATGTCTACGAAAAAGAATATTTGAGGTTGTATTGTTTGTATGATGGTAATTGTTTTTCCAGGTGGTGGTGGTGGTGGTGGTGGGGGGGGGGGTTAAAATGCTTGTACAGACGTTGGTTACCACCATTATTTATATGAAATATGTGCTCCGATATTCTTTTAACATATCAGACATCGGTATGAAACACGTCAGATAGCATTTGACCCAATAACAGGTTGTATTGGCAAACCAATCAATTCAAATGTTTTCGAATTGGTTCTATGGTTTAATAAAAGCGTTTAGGTACGTATCCAATGTTGACTGGTACTGTCCTGCTCCCTTCAGGGTTGACTTGATGGGTCGTTTGTCTTTGGTATCCATTGCTGGGTAAGTTCCTTAATAATTATGCTCATACGTTGGTGCATATGACCTTTATATTAATGGGATAGTATCTAAAGAAATGCGGTAAACCCCGGTAATTCGCGGACGGACTGCCAATATGTTGTTAAATTATAGAATGTTCAGGTTGAATATACACTTGTTTCCAGCACTTTTCATTTAAAGGATTTTTATATATTTTTACGTTATCATTAAATGATCAGTTTGTGCCCTGTAGGCACCTGTGTCTTTGCTCATTAGTAGGGCTTCTTCATATTTGTTCTCAAAATAACGTGCTACCTGAGCATAATATGATGTCACGTGAAGTTACCATGTGGCAAGTGTTTGGAAACTCGCCTGCAGTCAATACACAGGTAATATTGGTTCAGTCTTTGACTGTAACACTCGTAATTATTCTTCTGAATTTGAGGTGAAATGTCACACCAAAATTATAGCACATATCGCTATAGAAGGCCTTAAACGAATTGAACACTTAAAGAAGCAAACTTCAAGGAGTGAATGAGGTCATATTGTACAAATTCAAACCTCAGGCATGTCCCCAATGCTTTGAGTAATAAATACTAAAGTGTCTTAAAGATATCAGAATATGTAGAAGTGTTGCATGTGAGACGTTCTACTCTTCACCTGACACACGTGTATATATATATATATATATATGTGTATGTATGTCGATGTGTATGTGTGTGTGTGTGTGTGTGTGTGTGTTTGTGTGTGTGTGTGATTATGTGTGCACATGTGTCCTGATACAATTAATTAATCCATGACTCGCGTACATTTACGTATGATTCCAATTGCTATATTAATTTTTTTTATTTTTTTTTTATAGAAATTATGGCAATTATATTGATTATACTAAGAAAAGAAGGCGTGTCTGATGTTTTTTATTGTGTTAATAAAAAAAATATCTTCAAACCAGATCATATCCAGTTATTACTTAGTCAATACAGTATTTCCCCGCATTGGAAAATCAATTTACATATATCAACTGAAATTTATCTTTGGGTATTGCACCGTGTGCATTTGTTGTAAAAGGTAGAAAGGTGAATGCACATGGTAATAATCAGTGTCATTCTGTTTTCCTCTATTCAATAGTCGAAAAAGTACTGCAATTTTTTGAATATTTTTGCCGAATAGCAAAATTTAATACCAAAAATAAAAGCAACAAACAAATAAAAAACCTATGAAACATTGTCATGTGTCAGAATAAATCCTGTAACCAGCAGAAATAAATCACAAAGAATTTCAAGATATCACAATTTATTCAAATTTTTTTTTACAGAAAAATATACCAATGAAAATGTTACCAACATACAGTACATCTAACCAAAGTTCACAAAAACGGTGTCCAATGCGGCTTTACTGTCGAGCTGAATTCATACATGAGAATATGAACTGTCATAAACCGGCTGTTACGTCCAAATGAAATCCCACTTGTAAAAGTCGAAAACTAATTCTCTAGACCGCTTAATGAATTTTCATCAAGTGCTTTTAGCTACAAAATTTGCAGTGGAAAGGTGAAGACAATAAACTGATTAATCTCATACCTCATATAAAGAACACAATATTTAATTAAGAGAAAGACAAACATGGACCCTCTGTTATACTAAACTGAAGTTACGAGATATCTCTTTCCTAGAGCGTACAGTGTTTTGTGACAAAACATGTATTACCTCATCTTTATATTGAATTCAAACAAACATCGTACTAAAATCGAGCGTCTAGAATCTTTTCTAGGTCACAGTGTTGTTCATGTACAAATTATTAAACGCAATATATGATAAAATCCAGGAACAATTACACAAGAAGTTACAACATTTGATACAGATATCACTTCCAATTTGAAACTGACACTCTTCTTAAGTATCATCCAATATTGCAGATTCTTTGAAAATCGTGATCGGCGTTCACACTAAGTTCATCTCGACCGATTCTGAAAGAAGTGAGATTGACCAAAGTCAATCGAATGCTACTTTGGTATGTAGGTTTTAATTTACCTGTTGAAACAACACAGTGCCGATTTTACAATTCCCCGGATATCCACCAGTTTCCACACATATATGATTGGGTTCAACGTTGAATTTATGCAACACAAACCAAATAGTATGCCCCTGATTCTAGTAGGGAACGAATCACGCCATGTCAGTGATGCAACAAGTGGTCCTGTAAAAACCAGAAGGACTGTGATCAAGAGACCCACCAGATACAATGTACTCATAACCTTTTTACGTCTAAGTGTACCAATCTGATTAGAAGCTTCACTGCGCGATCTTATTGGTCTCACTTTGACCCGATGTGGCAGATCTGATGAGGTGGGTGTGTTTTTAGAAGAATACGGCTCTGTCGATTGTGTGTCGATTGTTTTAATTACCTGTAAAGCGTTGGAGTCTCCAATATTAATGGGACTAATTTTCCTGTATGTTTTCAGCACATATGCAATAGTAACGAGGTACAAAATCACTGTAGAAAATAGTAGAGACGTGGTTAAAAACCTGATATATATTGTGTATGCCGTATAATGATCATTATAGACATATAACACTATCTCATTAGGAGGTGAAGCCGGATGTGGCGAAATGAAGAGGCAGTTGCTTATCACAATGACTATCCAACCACTAACACATACAAAGTACTTTCGGTTTTGATAAAAAATTAGAGAGTTCCACTTTTCTTTACAAATGACCATAAACCTTTGTAAGCTGATCAAAAATGTTTGATAGAGAGAGAGATAAAGGCCTGTTGTAATTAGAAGAGTGTTCAATACCGTAAAAACTTTGCTTGTCTTAAAAACTGGAAGAAATAGGCGGAGGACAGCAAAAACGAATCCCAGCCCTGTCAAAAAATCACTCACACACAACATAAGAACTAGGAAATGGTAAATGTTAAGTCTAATCTTCTTTTCCTTGACAACAAGAACGAATATAACACTGTTGAAAACAAGGGCCGAGATTCCAACGAACATAGATAAGGTGATGACAGGTATTGAATAAAGGTCTTGTTGTTCAACATGAGGCGAGCAGTTGAAGGATGTATTTGGTTGACAGTCTTGGCTTGCTATTTCAGTCACATTCGCCATTTTGTAGGTTTTGTGAAACCGAGGCTCTTTAATGCAGTACTCCACCGACTACTTCGATCCGTAGAAAATCCGAGCCCTTTGTCTCAAACTGAAATGATATTTTGATGAAATTTTATGTGGAAATCCAAACATTCGTCTCAGACTGAAACAAAAGGGTTATACAATTTTACGAACATGATAAGAAGTGAATACAGTAAACTCGCGCAGGTATGTTAAGGTAGGTAATAAAAATCTTTACTAGGATAAAATCCGCGAAACAATGTCACGTCATGAGTGAAAGAAGTGCATCAATAAGTATATATAAAATTCCGATTTTATTTTTATGTAAGTTTTATTCATTTATTTACCCAACTATCTAATTTGTATTGCTTGTAGGAGTTATGAGATTGATCACTGTTCGTTATCTTCACCTTGCATTCATGCATAAAATAAACCATGCAGCTACTACGATCCAAAGAAATACGAAATGTTATACTGCTGTCTTGTAATTTCTGTCTGATTAATAGCAAAGTAAAGTGATGACTGGGATGGGAGCCGAAGAAGTTGTTTTCACAATATTATCTGAAAGTTCTTGATAGGCATACTAAGACATACCCAAATTTCTAAATCGTGGGGAAAAGGATTGATCCTTCAATTCAATTCATCGTTATCTTTCATTTCCACTACAATTTACTACTAGTTCTTTTTAAAATGGAGAAGCTGTCCATAGGTCGAACTCTGCCCGTAAAATCAACTTTGCATATAATAAAACAAAGGGAGAAGATCACCTTTTCGTACGAGCCTGATGATTATTTTTGTGTGCATGTGAACAATTCAATACAGGTCAAGCTATGCAATCTAAGTTGATTCTACAATGAAAGGTGAAGATAACGAACGGTAATCAATGTCTTACCTCCTATACAAAATACAAATGAGAGAGTTTGGAAAACACTGACCCCTAGATATACCAGAGGTGGGGTTAGATGCCCATGAGGAGTAAGCATATCCTGCCGACCAGTCACACGTGCCCTGAGCTCTATATTACTCAGGTAAATGGAGTTATCCGTAGTCAAAATCAGTGTATCAAGAAGGGCCCAAAATCCGGTACGAAACACGCCAAACAGCACCCGATCCAATGACAGGTTGTATTGACAAACTAGATCGCCACAATGATTACAGAACCCGGCAAATTATGACCTTAAACGTGACCCCCGAAACCCCACAACATCGAACTTTGTATGTAAAATACACATTGTACAAAAAAAGTAATTTTCCAAAAACTGGGAGGGGCACTTGCTTTGTGCATGTAAAACTATACATCCGAGTTAGTTCTACTTTGGTCTTTCTAATAAAATCTGCATATAAACATTAGTACTGATAAATATCAACGCAGTTTATGCAATATGGAATGCTCGAATAAGACTTGCAGTTATTTGTAATTACTTCGAACAGTGAAGATACCCAGACAGCTGTGTTACGCTGAAAAGATGGAAAATCCCTTTAATGATGTGTCCTCTTTGCTTAAAATGACCCATATATGTCGGTTTTATCTTTATTGAAAGGGTAATGCCTGGCATATCACCAACGCTGTCGCTGAAATATTCCATTATACGAAAATTGAAAACGGCATGTTGATTGTCCCTTATGACGTCACAGAGAAGAGAAGTAGAGTTTTAGATTATCATCAATTACGATGATTTTTAAACAGGGAAGCAAGAAAAACTCGAAGATTTAACGTACACAAACATAATACGCAAGTTTCGAGATTAGAGCTCTCCAGTGTAGGAAGTGCATTTAGTGGGACTTTGAATGCTTAAGTTGAACAGAGTGGATCTTGCAGTCAATGAGAAAGATGATAAAATATAATCGACTTCTCTTTGTATATTCAATGTAGGAAGTATAAAACATTATCAAAAGAAATGTTTTACTAAAGTGGGAACATAAATACAATGCCATATTTGTAAGTAAAATCTTAGATACATGTATAATAGGTACATGTAGGTGCAACGAAATAACGTGATAGGATAAGAATTCTATGTATTTAATTGCTCCTTAAATACTTATCATTTACTTAGTTTGTGTATCAGTCGAAATCGGGTGATGAAACTACGTATGAAAAACTTATTGAGCACATTCGCTTATTCAGTGATGAATATTTGTCCCACTTCCGCGTGTAAACAACTTGTTTTGCGCCCTACTGTGTATGAGAGTTCCCCAAAGGAAAATAACTCGGACGTATCTCGAAACCGGCGTATTGCTTCCAAATGTTAGCTTTTCTTTATAACATACATCATTTTAAGTAAACATATTTTCGGTGCACTTGACATCTAAGATAATCGCAATAAAGGTAATTTTTAAATATCCTTGTATAAGTAATAAAATATCACTGCCCTATCTGCTACAGAAACAATAATGTTATTGACACCTACTGGTTACTACAAATATCTCATGTGTTATATGATCTCAAAATATTCCGTTTTATTTTCCGTGCCGTGTTTTAACAACATCTGATTAGTTCTTGCATGTACAATGTATATTCATTTTCCATGAATCCGATTTAAACAAAGTTATCATCTTAAAATTCATTTTTACAATGTTTGATTTACAATTTAGTCAGTATTCAACTGTGCATAAAAATAGAATAATAAAATGTATATATAACTAATTCTACACAATCCGTCAGCGTTTTAATTACACTAAATAAAACACGAATAAAACCTAATTGCCAAACGGCCTTATCATCAAACATAGCAGTAAACGTCTGTACGCGAAACTACAAACAAATTCACATCTTAATAAAACCTTATGCAAAACTAAGGTATTATTTTTGTGAGAACAACAGTATTTGGTTACCTTACCCAATTAAACGTAGCAACATCTACACGCATGTATTATTTCATGACGAGTCATTTCCTGAGTGTCAGTAAGTATGGTGGTGGACAGTCAATATAGACTGCTGCAGTCATACAGAGTCAATATTATAATGAAGCAGGGAGGGGTCTTTATCATGCCACACCTGCTGTGACACAGGGCCTCGGTTTTGAGGTCTCATCCGAAGGACCGTCCCATTTAGTCGCCTCTTACGACAAGCAAGAGACACCGAGGACCTATTCTAACCCGGATACCAACGGAAAGCTAAAAACGAAGTTCATATAAATTTTTAAAGTGTTTATTTTGATCCTATTGAAATAATGATGATATTGGAATAAAAGAGGTTCAAAACAACAGAATATGGGTATAAAGATTTCGATGGAAGCATGACATGCATTTACCTAATCGGAGAAATGACAGCACACGTACTTTGTTTTCATATATTCATAACGCAATCATCTAGTAAACATAGAATAAATATTTTGTGATAGAACTTTTATCATAAGTATATATACAACCAATGCTACCTGTCATTGGGTTTAATACTTTCTGACTTGTTTCATACCAATTGTTAGGCCGTTTTCTAAACGTTGAATTTAACTATGGATTACTCCGTTTACCCGATCAAGATAAAGGGCTCACGGCAGGAGTGACTGGTTGACAGAGGATGTGTACTCCTCTTAGGAACCTGATCTCATCTCTGTCATTATATCCAGGGATCCGTGTTTGCCATATTTTTAATTTTCATTTTGAAGAGTTGTGAGATTGATCACTGTTCATTAACCTCACCTTTTCACGGATAGACTTCTATGTACAAGTTAAAAGGTTTCGTCACAAAAGAAAGGTTACATGTGTCATGAAAGAGCTTATGTTTGTTAGAGATGAAACAGTTGGGAATGCAAAATGTGTACAACGTAGCTACATATTACAACGTGAATGTTCTTGACATTATTAGTCGTATTCAAATTAAACCTCCTGGTTCATTGAAAAAAGAAATTCATCAAAATCAATCTTTGTTATATCCAATCTAATGTTTGTTATTTTCCTCCCTTGGAAAATGAAATCACGTCGTTATCAACGCAATTTTTTTAATGAACATGCTTTATATTGTTTATTAGATGAATGAAAGGTGAAGATACTGAACAGTGATCAATCTCATAACTCCTTTAAGGAATACAAAATAGAGAGTTGGACAAACACGGACCCCTCGTATGAAACATGTCAGACAGCATTTTACCCAAATATAATATATTCAAATATTTCCACTTTCGTTTTTAACATCTGGCATATCCTGACTTATAAACTATCAGAAACCCTTCCTATTTGAAATGAAACATAATTAATACTAGCAAAAGTGAGGAAAATATCGATTGATGTCTCCATGTATTTATACAAGTGGCAAAGAAGGTCTCAACTAGGTGTCAATAATTAAATCCGAGTCCTATGAATTAACGCCTGTACTTCTAATTACGCACCTTAGACAAACCAACTGCAATCTAATTACACACTGTTGGCCAACCAAGCCCAAAGTAATTATGCTTATTTGAATCAAACAATTTGGAATTCATTATCACCTTTTAAAGGTATGCTAATACGTATGTAGATCAAGAAAAACGATATTGGTCTCAAGTTCAGTCACCCTTTGGTTTCTTGCTAGAAGGTTCTCCTTAACTTTAAAATGTTTAACCCTTTCCGACACACTGAAGGGGAGATCAATAGATCGATGTCGGATAAATATCTAAATCAGATAGTTACACTTCATTGGAAAAAGAAAAAGACAAGCGACTGTAAAAACAAACCCACATAATATTACATTTTAATGAATATTTAATAGTTTTGATGTACAATTTCATTTGTAAATAAACAGTAGAAAAGGTATACAGAGTTTTATTTATCATTTTGCTTATTAATCGATTAAGTTTCAACATACATCATATTTAATTTTAAAGGGGTGGGGGTCTTAGTTAAGACTATGTAAATATAGTTTTTTTTTTATATCAGACATTGAACTTTTGAGCTCGCCCTCAAGTACATGTGTATTGATAATATAGACACTTTTGAAGAAGCCTCAACTCCCTGAGAGTAATTCTACAGCCATCATCGAAAAGTCATGAATTTGTCGCTTAAATGTTATCGATGATGTTGCGATGTTTCTGATGAGGAGTCATCTAGAAATCAATCTTGAAGTAACCTTGTCCACATCCACGACTGGGAAAAGGATATGAGGGAGTCATGAGTTTAAAATTATATTCTTTCGTTTTTTCTATATTTGAATCCGTGTTCCGTCGTATATCCTTGTTTGAATCATTAAAATGTTAAGATAACGAACAATTATCAATCTCATGACTCCTGTAAGCAATACACGGACCCCAGGATATAACAGAAGTGGAATCAGGTGCATAAATGGAGTAACCACCACTGTCGAATGGCCACACCTGCCGTGAGCCCTATATATTGATCATCAAAGTCCATTAAAATGTTTTTGAATTGCTCCCATGATTTCATAAGGGCTTTTATGTATGTATCCAACATCGATTCGTATACATGTAGTCCCTCTCCCTTCAAGGTTGGCTTGAGGGTCGTTTGTCTTTGATATCTATTGCTGATAGTTCTTTTACTTTTCAGCCGATGCGTTGGTACACGTACAATAAAAATAGTACGTCATGACGTACATGTCTGAAGTCGTAACCCAATGCCATAATATTTTGTCATTATCTACATGATTTCTACGGCTATAGTTTGTCAATATCTACATGATTTTGTACTGTTATAGTTGTTTTTATCTAGATGATTTACTGGACTTTTGCGAGAAGGGCTGACATTTACAGTCAACGGCTGACTTTGACACAAGCATAGTATAGGGAAACCTTTTCGTGACATATCCGTACATATATGAATAAGTGATGAACCGATGCATTGTACAGAAATGTTAGTTCTCCAAAGAGTACCGAGTTGTCCCGGTTCATTTACATACTCGTACGTTTTCGGGAACAGTAAAGTCTATATGACCTAATATCGCCATATATTGCTCCTGCACCCCAGCACCTGTGGGGATCCAGGTTAGAATAGGTCCTCAGCACCCCTTGCTTGTCGTAGAAGGCGACTAAACAGGGCAGTCCTTCGGATGAGACCGCAAAAAACGAGGTCCCGTGTCACAGGAGGTGTGGCACGATAAAGATCCCTACTGTTGAAAGGTCATAGGCGCCGAGCATAGGCCTACATTTTGCAGCCCTTCACTGTCAGTGCTGACGTCTCCGTATGAGTGAAACATTCTCGAGAAGGACGTTAAACAATATTCAATCAATCCTGCACCCCCATAGCCTTAAGGATGGAGCAAACATTGATCAAAGTTAAAGCATCTTCCCTATAACCTCACAGGGCTCACGGCGGGTGTGACCGGTCAACAGGGGATACTTACTCCTCCTAGGCACCTGATCCCACCTCTGGTGTGTCCAGGGGTCCGTGTTTGCCCAACTATCTATTTTGTATTGCTTATATGAGTTATGAGATTGATCACTGTTCGTTATCTTCACCTTTCATCTGTAAGAAAAAACTAAATGCATAGATCTAGGCCTCTACCGAAATTGTAAATTTTATGATCTCCGGGGTAGACGTACTTACTCCAAGGCGGGACGAAACTTGGTATATATAATGTTTATGTGTAAACCATTTTTGAATGTTATTGATAGCATATATCTTCTTTAATGCTTTACCGTTGGCCTCTTGTTAGTTAAATGTTTTAGATAAAATAATTCCAGTTCCATCCCTGCTAAGTTCTGTTTTTATATGTCGGTATTGAAAAGATTAATCGGGGACGTGGACCAGAGTGATGACTTTCATAACGTACTAGGATTACTTTTCAATATTTACGCCCAATATTCGTGTTTATTATAAATGAAGACCGAATACGTACTTTATATTGGATAGGATAAATAGATATGAATATCAACGGGGTTCGAATTGACTGCTACGTAACATGGCTATCTTTAAAAACGAAATCATTTGAAGTTGCGAGTTTTCGGTTCGCATGGGGATTTGATAAATGTTTGAACAAAAATATACTGGGGAAATATGCTAGTTTTTTTGTATTATGATGTAAAACTTATACGGTACCAATTTTGATGCACCAGATGCGCATTTCGACAAATAATGTCTCTTCAGTGATGCTCAACCGAAATGTTTGAAAACCTAAATAACAAAGTTTTAGAGCTCTCATAGGGAAAAACAGTGTGCCAAAAAGTGGAGCCAAATTCCTAAGGATAAGAGCTATGCGTGAGGGAGATAATCCTTAAATTGAAATGAATTTCTAAATTTTATAACTGCAATTAAATATACATCCGTATTTTCAAGCTAGTAACGAAGTACTTAGCTACTGGGCTGTAGAGACCCTCGGGGACTAACAGTCCACCAGCAGAGGCCTCGACCCAGGGGCCATAATGTAAAACTTATACGGTACCAATTTTGATGCAGCAGATGCGCATTTCGACAAATAATGTCCCTTCAGTGATGTTTGAAAACTTAAATAACAATGAAATTTTAGATCTATCATGGATGGAAGAATACAACGACCTGCGCCGTAAATCGAAGGTTCTTATAAGGGGTGGATCTGTAGCTCTCTGGTATGACGAACTATTTTCTAAGAGAGCTACAGATCTGCATTAGTGCAGATGTACATGTAATTCCGAATTGTTGGTACGCTTAGCATGCAGTGTGTTGTATCTGTGTGTGTTTGATTAAATAAACCTGTATAACGACTTCATACATTTTTATGAGAAAAGAAAACGCAAAGCTCTTACATAATAAACTTACATGTACATTCAATTTATCATGATTCGATGAATTTTGGTAAAGATTGAATATGAATCAATTTATCTGTGCGAGTTAGGATTTTACACCTACAATGTATGTATTCATGCAAAAATGAAATGAATTGTTTTTATTTTTTGATAATTGTCAAATAAATGAAAGAAGTTCAGGTGGTTTAAGATACAGTGACCTGAACACACTCACCGTTGCTTAGAGAAATACTACCATATCACTAGAAACGCTACATGTAGCTCGCTAGCGAAGCAGTAGAAATTTCCTACATACTGTTCCCTACACTTCCTACGCTCAGTTAAGCTTCGTTCCGAAGCTTAGCATGGATCTTCTCTGATTGTTTGGCACTTCTTCGGCAAAGTCATCCGCCCTTCACGACGTCAATCACCGTCGTTCCCGGACGAAACCCCGTCTGTACATGGATACAAAGTCCCAGAGATACTCTACCTGAAGCCGGTCTCCCACCAAACATCGGTCACTACCCTGCCACGATTTTGTAACATGCAGTGGTTTGAACACGCTCGCCTTTTCTTTTGCGTGATCAAGAGAAATCACCAAAAAAAAAAAAAAAAAAAAAAAAAAAAAAAAAAAGAAAGAAAAGAAAAGCTAGCTCAAGAGCGAGGCAGTAGAATGTCCCTGTATAAATGCGAACAAGTCGATATTACATATATTCAACGATATCGTGCTTCCATACAATACACAGGTTTAAATGTCCAAGTCAGCCGTTGATTGTTAAAGTCAGCCTTCTCGCAAAAGTCCAGTACTACTATATTTTGTCACTATCTACATGATTTACTACTGTTATATTTTGTCATTATCTACATGATTTACTACTGTTATAATTTGTCATTATCTACACCATATGATAATGTAATTACATCAAAGTAATAAGTTGTATTTGTGTTACGTTCCTTGTTATTTGAAATTGGTAATACATGTCTCTTTTTTCAGATATAGATATTGCACAAAATGATGTTGATACTATATTGTGAGTTGAAAATATAATATGCTTTATATATTTCCTCACAGTACTTTTCTTTTATGTGCTTGTCTCAGAGAGAAATGGGCAAAATCAGAAACATATTTCAGAAGGGGGGGGGGGGTCAAAACTTTTCAACGGTGATAATATTTTTTGATACACGGCCTAAAGTGAGTCAATCGTGAGACCAAAGTATAGGTCAAGTTTATTCTATTTATAGTAACACGAGCAGACTGGTTTTCGGTGAAATCCTACATAGGGGATGATCTTAAATTACCAATGTCTGTGATAAATTGAATTGGTTAATATTAGCTTATGAATTAAAACTTATTGATATGGTGAAATATACAGTCTAATGTATCATTTGCGACTGTTGGATGATATATCATGTTTAACACATTTAAAGTGGGTGCGACAAATATGGCTTACTATTTGAGATGTTCATTTTCAGAAAACTTTAAACATCTGTATCGTGTAAAGTAGAGATCTATTTTAATTGGTTGTATTTCCATATTTTTTATATCCTTAGGATATATTAAGAATTCTATTATGGAGCTTGGCAAATAATAAGTAGCTGAAAATTGCCATAAATGGTAGCTATATTCTGACTTATTTGAAGAAAATTAATTTGGTTGTTAAACCGTTTTTAATGGATCTAAAAAATGTTTTTATAATACTCAAGAAAAAACATTTATCATCATTTCTAAGCTCGGAAATGGTAAAGAAGGTGGAAAAAAACATAATAAATGCAATTCTTCCCTATTGAAATCGAAATGGGGATTTTCCGTGTAACTCATCAAAAAGGAGTCTCAAAAGGCATACAATAAATGCTGGCATCGTCTGACTTGTAGTTTGTGCAAAACTTTGGAAGATCATAACTTTATTTGTGGAAATTTTGGTCATAATTTCGAAGATTCTGACTCTTCATCGTTGATTGATTGTAAGAAAGATACTTCTACACACTTATGTTCATCAAACAATTCAAAATATCCTTATTGATTCTGTAACGGACTACATTTTGTACGTTACCGGACAGTTAAATATGTAAAAAAAAAACAAAAAACAAAACAAAACAACAACAACGAGACCATTAAGGCAATATATTGGAAAAGGACACGGACAAATGCAGTGTTCTAGACAACTCTTCTTCCAGAAAGGCGAAGGCTGATTGAGGTACATCACCTATGTTTTGGTATCGGTCAAGGGTGGCAATTCCAGTTGAAGCTGGTAAGGAAATTTTACATAAATTTGCGTAATGTCGTAGCGCATTGATGAAAAAGTTTTCGTTTCATACATGCATCAAACAAAGAATTATAAGTTTTATTTCTTGTCATTTAATTATGTTTGTAAGAGAAAAAACACGAAATAGTTTCTCTCATCAAAAAGCTTGAATTAACGTTTTTGAAATGATGCGTAGGAATACATATATGTAAGAATGAAAACAACAACAATACGGCATGGCTGTGCGTTCAGGTCAGGTACAGTTACTGTGTAGATTTAAATGGATTATACGCCAAATTAAAGGTGCAATGGTTAAAAGCTGAATTAAATATAAAGGAAGATAACAAGTGGTGACTGGATTTATGCTGCATTGTGCTGGAGGAGACGTTGAACACTGGTTGTGTCGTTGGAACGGTGGAATGCAACTCGGCTCCATTTGAATATCGAGTAAAAAGTTCAACACCGCTTCATCTAAAACTCACTCGTTGACTGAGCCCTGTATAACGCAGTTCAATTTCATTAATATTTACCAGATCAGAAGTCGCCACTTGCCCTGTCATGTTATCGATCTCGTAAAACAGACGATTCATACCGGGAACTCGTGTAATTTGTCTACTTCTACCAGTAAGTGGTTTACATCATCAAGTTGCCCATTCTGCCACGTCATCGCCTATGCATGTTGTTTCTTTAAATTTATTTGTATTTTATTCATATCTTTAGTTGTGCTTATTTTTGATAGCAATGAAGAACAAAAATCAAACGAATGCATTTCGTTATATATTATGCTTGTGTGGAAAAATCCCGTTCTATAAATAGCGCTAAAATTAGAACGAGGAAGATTCATTCCAGAGAAAAGTAGTCCCGCCTGCTTAATGCAGATGAACTCCGAACGAAATTTTGACACAGAAATCAAACGAATTTTTCAACCAATCAGCATCGTTGTTAAGTCATCACTTAAAAGTTATTGAATGATATACATTTATGTTTAACTAGTTGATAACAGTATGTTACCAAGACTTCCGATCTTGGATAATTTCACAAATTGAAATATGAACGAGTTTTGGTACGAGTGAATGCGACACCGCCGACACCGCATAGAGTGGAACGTTAGTTTTAGATCGAGAAAGGTAAGTTGAGAAAATTGTATCATATGATTAGTAATTATTCGGTATATGAGCAATTACAATTTATTACAAGTTCTTTATTCTGTATTTTATCAAAACTGTATAAAACGATCCTTTGAAAGCATCGGACAACAACGTGTCTATTTTTCACTTTTATTTGTATTTGTAAGAATCGCCATTTATACATGACTCGGAGGACGATTTTGTCAGTTTCAATTCTCAGATCACCAGAGACATTGCCACTGATCTTATATCATAGCAATGGCGATCTTAATCATGGACAAGTGCGACATTTACTTAGTGTGAGAGATTTGGAAAAAAAATATCCATATTGCTATAAATACAAATAAGGAATTAATTTTGATAAACAAGATCCAAAATTGTTATTTTCATATTAGATCCATGTGGGCCAAGCAAGAACGCATACAATATACATTGTACAGAAAACAATTACTACACGCACACACTTCATACCCCCCCCCCTCCCCATCACCCTTAGACTCTCATCCTAACAAACATTTACACATTTCATAATTACAGTGAAGTCCTTATATTTTTTTTTAAAAACTGGTGCTTCAGGGGGGGGGGGGGTGTCTTGTTAATATCTCAACACACCCCGATCCACGCTTTTTATAACATGGTACTCCAAGATGTAGAGGAGTCTCTTATCAGCCAAGAGAGGGAAAGGGGGATTATTATGATGAAACTTCATATATGATATATTGAACAAAATTCCAAACTGTGGATATGAAAAATATATGTTACATAATATTGTACAGTTGTATTATACATGTATGTACATTGTATTGAAATCCAGAATGAAATTACCGATATTCAAAATAAATAAAATTTTAACTTGGGAAACATCTCAAAATACATTTGCATATGTATTCTAAAGGTTGCATTCCTGATGAAGCAAGCATGTGAAGAAGTGTTTTATTTATTCCAGGACTAGAAGTTTAGACTTTTCTATGGTGCTCTCATCAATGTCGCTGTCTCTGACTCATCGTCAGTGGTGGTGTCATCCAGATATACCCCCCTCCCCCCTGAACACATATTTTATCATCTCCACATGGACACATTTTGATCTAGCATTATATCGTACTTTATTCATTTTTTATGAGTGGATACATATTATTTAATTTGAAAAAAATCAAACACCTAACGTGTGTTATTTAATTTATATGCAAGATTTACGGGTTCGTTTTCAATAAAAAAAATCGTATAATAAAAACATTTGTATATGTCTTATAACGTGTAAATATTTTGATTGCATTCTTAAAACACTTAAACACTTTAAATTGTGTTTTACTTAAACATGATGTAAGATGACAGGATTTTTAAATGAGTGAATTTTATTATTATCATTTCATTATTATTTATTTACTATCATTATTTTCATTAAACTGTTTTATATTAATAAAAAAAAACCAACAACAATGTGCAATATTACAGGCTCATAATAGTATATTTATGCATTGCAAGACCACGCCTTTCAAAATTGGTGTGGGCGATGCCTATGTTTGAGTTGCTTCCCCTTTAAATCAACGTGTTGTAATATCCATTTCTCTATTTATTAACTTTAACACATAAATATTTATATTTTGTATATTCAAGAATAAACAATTGATGTATTTTTATGAGATGTTATTGTATTACTTGTGATTTGATAGATTCTTGATAAAGTAGTAAGATGTCCCTCCTCACAATGTACTCCATTGTACAATGTTTTATGCAAAGATAAATTATCAAATAAATACGATTTTGAAATTTTGAATTAAAACACGTTATTGACTTTGACGGATTAATCTGATACGAGTATTATAATGGAAGGTACACGTATATTTATATAAAATATATGTGATTCATTATGATGGTGTGGAATGGACGTTGATTTGATGTTACGTTAGGTTTCTGGAAAGTCCATTGGTAGATCCGCCTGGCCTCACTTACATCAACACAACACAAGGTCTACGACTGCGGATTGGAAATATATTGTAGAGAGTAAAACTTGTCCCACGATAGAAGAAACTGAGCTTGGACGATTTTTCTTTATTTTGGAGAGAGTCCGTATACTATCCCACATACATCGTTCCCCCCTCCCGAATTAGAATTTTGAAGATTTGGCTAAACGCGGTGTGTTATGCTTGTCAATATTTTTTGAGGTGTTTCTTCTGGTTGCCCCCCCCCCCTTTTTTGAAAAACGATCAATACGTGCCTCAGAAATGATCATTGAATACTTGTAGTAAATCCTAATATATATATATATATATATATATATATATATATTTATATATATGACTATCATAACCCTCGTAAAGAATTGTAGTAAGTCAATCACTACACACACAAAGAAATGTACTAGAGGTTATTGAAAATAACCATTATTGAATGTTTTGTCATAGATAATTTGCCATATAAACAAGAATTACATCTACTAACCATTTTCTGTTGTTTTTACAGCATACAATTTCAGGTATATTTTCAATGAAAATCGGGGCGATATCTACCTTTCTTCACTTGCATTTTCCATACATGTATAGCAATATTAGGTGGTATAGGTCTCCATTAAGTGACGCACTTCCTTTTGAAATGGAATGTTTACTGCTGTACAGAAATATATCTTTCATTCAAACGGATTCTCATGATAGTAATATATTTTACGCTATAAGTGCATGTATGATTATGGTATTTATTATGTCTCTGCATAGTATGTTATCAATTAATCGTAGGTGAGAAATATCGCAAGTTGTTAGAACTTGTATTCGAACCCTTTGTATATTATATATGCGATGAATTATGTTCAAACCAAAATGGATTGAAATTGACTTCAAAAACTACAATTTCAATCCCGTGTTTTCAAATCGCTAAAAATGTTCCCGTCTGTATGGCGATATAGCTAGTAGTTCGATGTTTACTTGGGAGCCCGCGCTAAGTCAGCATCCGTCTATTGCATCGTGACGTCAAATGTTTTGACTGTAACGGGTGAAAATCGCGAATGCTGTATTTATTTTATTTCTTGCCAATTTAATATTTTACAGTTTTATCGTATAGAAAAAAGTTTGTGCGGGTATGATATTTAGATTTACAATATATTTAAGCGTGTTTTATTGATGTAAAACTTACACGGTACCAATTTTGATGCACCAGATACGCATTTCGACAAATCATGTCTCTTCAGTGATGCTCAATCTGGCTAAATCCAGTGGTATTTAAGGTGTTTTCAACTCTTGTTTCGACACGCACCAGGTGGCAAGACGGCAATAGGCCTTTATTATCTATAATTTCTTTTTCACATGGGGCGCGTTCTTCACGGAGAAAAATACTTAATGTGAAAGAGACTTTTTATGGTAATACTTCGTTTTATACTTGATTTTTTCTCTGCAACCCCCCCCCCCCCAAAAAAAAAACGCGCCCCACTTTAAATATTGACATGAAGTTGCAAAAACACAGAAATATTCCGGAAAATTCTTATCCGTTAAGGGTTTTGGCAGTTAGCAATGCTTGGTAATAATCCTGTTTGACCAAAATGACCCATCCATGTGATGATCAAGTAATGTAGATTAAAAAAAGGTACGTAAATTCAAAGGAAACGATAATTTATTTTTCAAGAAATATATAGGCCATTTATGTGCGGCACTTTTTAAATCTAGCTCGCTATAAACTACCATTTAATATGTTTTACGGCGTGATCGTGTTTGAGGGCGAAGGAAAAAAAAGTTTTGGCATTAGTATCTATATTCAAAATAGGACAAAAACAACCCGAAGTTAGCACGCGGACGGAGCTGTATCAAAGCATCCTAATTTTGGACATTTGATCCGCCTATATATTGAAATATAACGCAATCGATGTAAACAGTACACTGTGACGTCATATTCAGCGTCGTTATTTAGCAAATTTACAAACATAGCGTTTGGACCACAACAAAAAAAACATTACGTTAATCGTGGAGTGATTATATGTGATTAGGAAAATAAGATTTACATGCGTTTTTAATACGGATTTTATGTAACATCTCAGAACGACGTGAACTGGAGTAGACGAGATTCAAAATGGAGGAATACATGTCCACGCGCTAAGATTCGAATCGACGCCATTGGTACCAAACTTTTCAAGTTCCATAGGTATAGTTTAATTTTTCATTATTTTTCTATATTTTCCTTTTAAACATGTATATACGTGTTACCTATAGGGAGAGCTGTACCCTTTTTGTAAGAAAATTTTACTTTATTGCAGGTTATAAAGCAGTGCAGAAAGTTTTCATAAAATTTATGATTCTTACTTATAGTGTTGTATCTGGTGCTGAAACAGAGGGAAGAGAATGAACCAAACAAAACAAAGAAACCGTGAATGAGTGTCCAAGGTGTCACTTTGAAAGCAATGGAAAATCTGCACAGAGATGAACATTATCTGAAGTACAAATAGTTATGGATCTGATAGCAATGTTCAGTATTAGAAGAAACATTGTCAACAACGTGTATGTATGATGCTGTGTACATCAATATTTCTTAATTCCACAATTGTTATAGATTATGGTATAATACATGAGGGGAGTACATTATATTTGTGTTATATACACACATTGCATATATTTAATTTTATGAATCAGACCAAAATTATACATTTTGGTGTTTCTGCTAACATCCAAGTCAAAACTGGGGTAGTTTGGTAGGGTATACATTCTATTTTTTCCCCCTCAAACTTTTATTTTCAAAAGAACACAGAGACAATCAAATCACAATCTATATTTTTAAAGTTACAGGTACATTAACATATTTGATTTGAGGGGCTCAGTTTTCACTAGTAATGATACTTTTAAATTTGCTTGATGTTAATTACTTTGAAACGAGTAAAAGTGTGAACTTCAAAACAATCTTTATTGAAAAATCTCTTTAACAATATATATTTTTAAAAAACTCTAGGGTACGAGTTATAATTTAAAAACAGTTAGTGGAAACACAGCAATTTTCATTTTAGGCCCCATTGTCATTAAACATATAATGCAAGGATTTTGTAAAAAAAAACACCTGAATTATTGTTCTCTCAAAATACTCCATATAGCATTTATAGAACAAATAGTGATAGGTTGAAGGTTGTTAGAACTTAGTGGATGAAAAGTTGGATTTTTTGATTTGAAATCATAGTTTTATTTTTTAACTTCAAAACATCAAACTTGGATTGTGAGGGACTGAATCTTAATCAAGATAAATAAAATTTGATGAAAGTAAAGGCCATATTCAAGGTCACTTCTCTTTTACAAATAGATAGAATCCCTGTGAATGAAAGTCATGTTTAAGGTCGCATTTACATGTAAGGTCAAATACATTTCATTTAAATGATGTTTTTATTATGTTACAAATTTCAAATCTTGTACAAAAGTCAATCACATTAAAGAATAATTCTGTAATGTACAGGGATGAGGTCGAATTTATATATTGATATACTGTACCAGGGTATCTATTTCAATTTCAGTAATTCTACAAGATCCCTCAAACATTTAGACAGCTTTGATTGTTAGGGATTTTTAAATCTTATGTACATTACTAAAAAATCTTTGTAGATTGTTTCATCTACAAGATATTGTGATGGGAAAGTCCTCTCTCCACAGTAGTGCTGCCACCAGCTGGATGCCCCCCACCAGCAAAGGAAAATAAATACTAGTTAAACACTAACTGCCCTACTCAACCTCAACCAATATTTAAACCTGAGCCATGACTAAGTGACACACCTACATAGTGTCTTAATAAGTCAGAAATAATACTCAAATTGAAAAGTCAATTATTTATTCATTTCAAAGATAATCAACATAAGCAATATGAAATTAACGCACCAGGGGACTTCACTCTTTCGCGTTGAAGCTAAACAATCAGTGCAATATTCACAATAGCTAGTTAAAAGAAAAGCGGATGACAAACGAGTCAATAAACGAGATGACGAGATCGACATGCGCACGAAAATCCTACTTAAAACAATTCTATAATTCAGCATCCGAAAACACATTCAAGGGGAATAACTCGGGACAAAATCAGATATGAATAATGAACGAAACACTCATATCAATGGTATTCACTCTCGTGAGTTACTCATAAAGAAAACTATAGCTTACCCATAAGTAAAAATGTGCTATAACTAGAATCTTTAATCTATAGATTTCTCAGAGGACAATCACTCTTGAGAAATACCCTACCATGAGCCTTAAATAAATATCAAACTTCAGTCTCAAATAAGAAAACAACCCTATGCTCCATTCAATACTAAATTGAACCCAAATCACAAGTTAAATTGTGAAGTCTGTCACATATACTATACTCTAGATAAGCAATAAATCAATTATTAATTTTCCCCAAAACATTCCCTAAGATAAATCTATTACACTTATAAAAATCAATTTAATAACTAACTTACTCTAAAACACAAATAATAAACCAAATGATTTCTAAAGTTACCCAAAACAATAGCAAAATAGAGCAGCCTCAAAAATAATTAAATCAAAACTTCTTTCAGAAATAAAGCCTATTCTTGCTCAAATAATAATAATAAAAATGACTTACGTCGCTTCCAAATAGAGAGATAACCAGAGAGAGAGAGAGAGAGAGAGAGAGAGAGAGAGAGAGAGTCTGCGCAACTACAGCCTTTTATACTAAAAAAAATACAGAATTCTATATTCCGCACGAGCAAATCATAGAAAAATACAGAAAAACACCGAAATCTGTACATGACACGCGCTTGACACAGAAACTCTCAACACAGAATTCATTACTCAAATAACGTCGAATCTCGTCCTTACATAATGAAACAATAAAGTGTTGGAATTGAACATTAAACCATTTGCAATAAAAAATAATCATCAATACACATCGTATGTACAATGGTAAACCTTTCATATTTCCCGCATTTAAATAGATCGATAATTCTGACATACGGACCTCCTCAGTATGCTTCATACAATCAAAGCTAAACACCAAATCGACAGGAAATTGACATTTCAAAGTGAAAGTAGCTGTAATGTTTAAACACATGTGAAAATTCATCTGTAGAGTAATATACAAGTAAGATACTCAATAATAGATAGCAACAAGTCAATTCCTTAATCATAAGAGAACTATTGATAACGTATGTACAACAATAATACAAAAATAAAAAAAGATCGATACGGGGTGAAATCCTTAAAAATATTTAAGATAGATCACTACACCAAGGCTTATGCCCCTTATGACATAACATCACAAGTTAGCAATATGAATGTTTTGTGAAATTGTTTTTATCGGTTGATTTAGTTGTCTATCATCATGGACCAGCGAATAAAGCATTGGGCTTGTGAACCATACATACTGAGTTCAAATCCGCCATCGGCTGTTTTTTCACATTTGATGAAATTAGTTTTTTAAAATCATGTTTGTTTATCCAAAATTGCATATTGTCTGCCCTTTTGACATATATACTTATGATATATCATATCCTTCATTATGAAATTATTTTTGTGCTGATTTGAACAATTCTTTCAAGTTGTAGTGAGCCACCTTAACTTTCCTTGAAAGAAGACGGGCATATTCCTTTGCACATATTGATCTATCTGTCAGTTGGTTCATAGACAGACATGATATTAGAAAATACTTTTCTTTATAGGCTTCCTAAGGATGGCTGATGTATCTTAGTACATAACCCCTATTTAATAGTCATAAACTTGTGATAATAAGTACGTATTGTTTCGTAGGAAATGGACATATACAATTGTAACATTTTTATCTACTACATGATTTAACAATCAGATGATCAGATTCATGTGGTCAAATTTTTGGATTTGTTTTTTGAAATTGTGCATTTTAGTACAATTTTAGTGTATAATTACTATGATTTGTATAAGATACATTGAATTACCAATTCCAAAATTAGTATTTATTAAAATTATCGTAAAATGAGATTTTGTTCTTTGGTATTGATGTAATTGTAGGTAGGGTACGTGAAATTCATTGTGTCGTGATTTTATCGACTTTGTCAGATTTCCTAATGGTAGTCTTTTCGCATCCCTTGTCGAAATGGACAACATTATTTGTTGAGTTCAATATCTTTATGAATTGGCCACATATGATAGGGCTTTTACTAAATGAACACAAAACCCTAAAAACTTGGCCTACCTCGGAAGACTGATGGCTCTGAACATAAGGAAAAATACTGAATCAGGTTTTTTTTTTGGGGGGGGGTTACCCATAATAAAGGCATCGGTACTCGATTATATTAAAAGATCTTGAACTCAGTTTTAGTTTGATTTATAGCATAGAAGAGGTACTTTTTAAAGTCTGATTGGACTACCTCAGTTATCTCAGTTATCCCGAAAGGGTATCAAAAATAGTGAAAAAGCTGTATTTTGGCTTGATAATTGAGACCAATATGCCTGAAATAGGTGGCACTGCATAAAAAGAACATGCATGGATATTTCATTGAAATATTTTGTAAATGGAGATAGAACCCATAGGTGATTGTCCATGCACAATATCACACGGATTGGTAACACGTGCTTCTGCCTTCTGGACTGTTTTGCATGGTTTTATCTGAGACAGGCACTTAAAGGATATTTATATCTTT
Organism: Ostrea edulis; assembly: GCF_947568905.1. Lineage (NCBI taxonomy): Eukaryota > Metazoa > Mollusca > Bivalvia > Ostreida > Ostreidae > Ostrea > Ostrea edulis. The sequence goes on from NC_079170.1 coordinate 29,958,414, forward strand.
CTAGTTTATCATTAAAAGATCATTAAAAGATCAGCTTGTATTCTGCATACACCTGCAATTTTGCTCATTAGTAGGGGCTCATGATATTTGTTTTTGAAAATAACGTGTTACTTGATCATAAGTTGACGTCACGGGAAATTACCAAGTGGCAAATGTTTGGTAGCTTGCTTGAATCAACAGACAGGGAATTATGTTCCCGTGTTTCACCGTAATACTCGTAATTATATGTCTGAATTTGAGGTGAAATTTCACATAAAATGATAGCACATATAGCTAAAGAATCCCATAAACTAATAGCACACTTGATAAGTAAAAGTCAAGAAGTGAATAAGGCCATGTTTTACAAATTTCAACCTCAGTTATGATTCCTATGTTATTTCGAGTACCAAATGCTACATTTTCTTTGAAAAATATCAAAATATAGAAAGATAAATATATATACACATATATGTAAACATCCCCTGTCGATCGGTCACACCCGTCCTAAGCCCTATATATATATATATATATATATACATATATATATATATATATATATATATATATATATATATATATATATATTCATAGGTAGGTAGGTAGATAGGTAAGTAGGTGAGTGGGTGGGCGGGGTGTGTGCGCGTGTGTGTAATCAATCATTCATGACCAATGTACATTTACTTATGCTTCCAATTGCTATAACCTAAAAATAAATTGTACATCTATGACAATTGTGTTGGCTATACTGAGAGAAAAAGATGTAAATTGTCCAACTTTTCGATGTTTTTATTGTGTTAATAAAAGTGTCTTTAAACCAAAGCAAATCCAGTTATTATTTATTCAATATTAGATTCCCTGCATTATTTAAAATTCATGTTACATGTATCAACTCAAATTTAGGATTGCGTGTTGCACAGAGTAGATTTGTTGTAAAAGGTAGAGAAGTGAATGTACCTGCTAATAAACTATACCATGCATTTTTCTCATCTAAATAACCGATAAATTACTGCGATGTAATTTTTTAAATTTCAAGCCAAGCAACAAACACCAAAAACAAAACACTCCCTGAAACGTTGTCATGTATCGGAATAAACCCTGTGACAAACAGAAATCAATCACAAAGAATTCAGACATTTTACAATTTATTCACGATTGTTTACAGCAAAATATATGAATGAAAAAAAAATTACTAACATTTAGTAGTTCGAACCATATTCACAAAAAAAAAAAAAACAGTGTCCAATGCTAGTTTACAACCGAGCTGAATTCATACATGGGAATACGAACTGTCATAAATTCGTTGTTAGGTCCAATTGAAACCCCACACGCAAAAGTAGAAATATGATTCCGTAGACTTCTTATCGAATGCTTATCTAGTTCTTCTAACCACACAATTTAGAGTGAAAAGTTAAAACAACAGTGATTAATATCATAGCTCATATAGAAAATACAAAATTAAGAGAAGGGCAAACACAAACACTCTACCATACTAAACTAAAATTTCCAGAGCCTTCTTTGCTAGAACGTATGATGTAATGACAAAACATGTATTACGTCACGTATAGTGTTGTGGCAAAATATGTGTTACGTCACGTACAGTGTTATGGCAAACATGTATTACGTCACGTACAGTGTTATGGCAAAACATGTATTACGTCACGTGCAGTGTTATGGCAAACATGTGTTACGTCACGTACAGTGTTATGGCAAAACATGTATTACGTCATCTTCATACTGAATTAAAACATTGTACTAAAAACGTCTAGAATCTTTTCTATATCACATGCCATTCAAGTATAATATTAGAAACATTATATCTAAAAATCCAGGAGCAATTGCACACAAAAAGCTACAATATTTCATACAAGTTTTCAAATTCCAATGTTAAACTGACACTCTTTTCAAATAGCATCCAATACTGAACATTGTGTGGGAATTATGATCTGCTTTCACACACAGCACATTTAAGCCAATTCTCGAAGGAGTAAGACGGACCAAAGTCTCTCGATTGCTACTTTTGGTATGTAGGTTTTAATTTACCTGTTGAAACAAAACAGTGCTGATTTTACAATTCCCCGGATATCCACCAGTTTCCACACATATATGATTGGGTTCAACGTTGAATTTATGCAACACAAACCAAACAGTATGCCCCTGAGTCTAGTAGGGAACGTATTACGCCATGACAATGTTACAACAAGTGGTCCTGTAAAAATAAGAAGGACCGTGATCAAGAGACCCACCAAGTACAGTGTACTCATAATCTTTTTACGTCTGAGTGTACCAATCTGATTAGAAGCTTCACCGCTCAATCTCATTGGTCTAATTTTGACCTGATTTGGCAGACATGAAAAAATACATGCCGTTTGAGAGGGATGTGGCTCTGTCGTTTGAATGTTGATTGTTTCAATTACTTGTAAAGCGTTGGAGTCGCGAATAGGGCTAATTTTCCTGTATGTTTTCAGCACATATGCAATAGTAACGAGATACAAAATTACTGTAGAAAATAGCAGAGACGTGGTTAGAAACCGGATATATATTGTGTATGCCTGATAGTGACCATAATAGGTATATGACACTATATCATTGCCAGGTGAAGCCGGATGTGGTGAAATGAAGAGAGAGTTGCTTATCAATATAGCTATCCAACCACTAATACATACAAAGTACCTCCGGTTTTGATGAAAAATGACAGTGTTCCATTTTTCTTTACAAATGACCATAAACCTTTGTAAGCTGATCAAGAATGTTTGATAGAGCGAGAGATAGAGTCCCGTTGTCGTTAAAAGAGTGTTCAATACTGCAAAAACATTGCTTGTCTTAAAACCTGGGAGAAATTGACGAAGGATAGCAAAAATGTATCCAAGCCCTACCAAAAAATCACTCACACACAACATAAGAACCAAGAAATGGTAAAGGTTAAGTCTAATCTTCCTTTCCTTGACAATAAGAACTAATATACCACTGTTGAACACAAGAGCCAGAATGCCAACGAAGAAAAAGAACGCCATGACAAGTATTGAATTGACTTGTTCAACATGAGGGGAACAGTTTAGGGATATGTTTGGTCGACATTCTCGACTTGTCATTCCATTCACATTTGCCATGTTGTAGGTTCTGGGAAGTCGACGCTCCTTAATTCAGTGTTCCACTGAGTACCACGATCCGTGGAAATTGCAACCTTTTGTCTCAAACTGAAATGACATTTTAATGAAATTTTATGTGAATATTCCAATCTTTTGTCTGAGACTTAATTGAAAATTGTTATAAAATTTGATAAACATGATAACGTGTAAATAGGCTAAACTCATTTACTTTGAAGATGGATATATGTATTTACGGATGAGGCTTTTATGGATATCAGGCAAAATTCTCTTGAGCAAGAAAGATAAAGACCACTCATCAATCTTCTAAATACTATAAACTAAATGAAAAAAAAAACAACAACAAAGGACCCTTTTGTATCATGCGGTCAACAATTAATTGCAAATTGATAGGACGAGTTTCTCCACTGCTAAATTTAATGTGTTGAATACCACGTCTTGAAGAGTTCATTACCCAACGATGCAAATAAACTTGAAATTTAAACTTATACGGTACCAATGTTAATGCACGAGATGCGCATTTCGAAAAATAATGTCTCTTCAGTGATGCTCAAGCCGAGATTTTGGAAAATCGAAATAACAATAAACTTTTAAGAGGTAAAAGGAAAATTAGAGTGACCAAAAAAAACAAAAAAAAAACAACAAACAACTGGAGCCAAATTCGTCGTAGGATCAGAACAATGCATGAGGGAGATCTAATCCTTAATTTTGAAATGAATTTCTGAAATTTATCCCAGCAATTAGATATACATTCGTATTTCAAGCTGGTAACGAAGTACCTAGAAGAGAAGTAACGTTTTTCTAGTGCTGTCTACGGAGGATATCGGGATTCAATTTTTGTCAACATAATTGGTAGAGATTAATTGTATCAAAAGTATAATGCCACATCTCCCCTTCCACTGCAGTGAAAATTACCCCTTTTCCTGAAATTATATCCATAAACATACAGAGGTACGGAATGAAAAAGTGAAGGAATATTTTTGCTCACGGATAATCTTCAATGAATTTACCTCGTAAAAATAGGAAAACAGCTTAACTAAAAAAGGATTACTGTTTGTGTCTATAGAATTTCAAACGAACTGTTGAAAGATCTGCTCACCAAAGACGAAGAAATTATTGTCAATGAGAAACCCCAGCATACTGTTTATGTCAATTATTAATCAGACATGATGTTAAACATAAACCATATAATAGGTTTAATGCGTTTACATATTCACAAAATATGCATCGAAATGGAACATCACATTTGTTACCTTAAAGAAGTTCAAGATCATCATTATCTAAAGAGTTCGTGTTTTCCGGTTTACTTTACAAACGTTGTCAAAATGATATGCTTGGTCATAAAACAGTGTTCAAAAAGGAACAACTTTAAAGTAACGTCAAAAGTTCTAACTGCTGTTTGATAAAGCTGTATATAGGCAAGTTACTTTTCTGTGGTAAATGTAAGTCATGAGAGATGATCAGTATGCAAAGGAAGAAAAGTGCACACAAGTTTGATTATCTGTGAAAATGAAAATGCTTAAATTGCTTTATAAAGTTGAAACAAGGACTATATATGCATTTTTTCCCAAAGGACCCACACTTTCAGAAAATTTAAACGCGCCCAAGTTGAAAAGAGACGGCTTTCAACCCTCTAATGGTACGTAACCTATATGAATGAAATTGACTTGAAGACTCTTTTGCAATTAATATTAATTCAGAAAGTGCTTATTGATATCCAAATTGGTACCGTTTAAGTTTTACATTATGACCCCTGGGTCGAGGCCTCTGCTGGTGGGATGTTAGTCCCTGAGGGTCTCTACAGCCCAGCAGGTAAGTACTTCATTACTAGCTTAAAAATACGGATGTATATTTAATTGCTGTTATAAAATTTAGAAATTCATTTCAAAATTAAGGATTGTCTCCCTCATGCACATCTCTTATCCTTTTTGGCACTCTGTTATTTCTTAGAATAGCTCTTACAAGTTTATTATTTCGGATTTCAAAAATTTTAGTTGAACACTGAGGAAACATTATTTGTCGAATTGCGCATCTGGTGCATCAGAATTGGTACCGCATAAGTTTTACATAAAATAAAGAAATGTATATGATATAAAGAGATATGGATATGATTCAAACACACAGCATCTTATTTAGTTTGTAGTTCTCCCAAAAGAGGCAGTGTTTACATTTTAGCATTTTAACTCGTAGTTTCACACAATTACATATCTATATGTATCGTACTTAATCAGGCAAATATACTGGTATGTACAACATTTATTTGTCCATTTGGTGATTTAAGATAAGGTATAGCGATACTATAAGATATTATAAGTTGTAATGATTAGTTTTGATTTATTAAGAAATATCAGTCAGTGACGAATCAGCATACGATTCGTCATCATTAATGAAAGGTGAAGCTAACGAATAGTGATCAAGCTCACAACTCCTATAAAAATACAAAATAGATAGTTAGGCAAACACAGACCCCTGGACACACGAGATGTGGGATCAGGTGCCTAGGAGGAGTAAGCATCCCCTGTCGACCGGTCACACCCGCAGTGAGCCTTATATCCTGATCAGGTAAACGGAGTTATCCGTATTCAACATCAGTGTGTCAAAACGGTCTAACAATCGGTATGAAACAAGTCAGGCAGCATTTGATCCAATGATAGGTTGTATTTACGAATTAGATTGTTATTCAAAAACATTTGAAATGTACATTTCGTCAAATATTTTAGAGTTGGGAAAGGGGAAGGGTTTTAAAGCCGAATTTGATATTTACTTCTTTTCAAGTTATAATACAATGAATACAAATTATTTCAGAAGTAATTAAAAAACCCAACAGAAACCTGGAATTAATAGCACATAGAAAGCATGTGATATAATCAGGCATAGAGCATCGGTTGTCAAAAAAATAAAACGGGGGGGGGGGGGGGGTGATTTCACAATATTGTCTGAACATTCTTGACAAAGACAAATCCAAACCTCTAAATCGTCGGGGTGGCAATGGTTGATCCATCAGTTCAATTCATGATTATTTTACATTTTCACTACAATTTACAACATTTCTTTTTAAAATGTGGAACTGTCTATAGGTCTAACTATGTACGTAAAAACAACTTTGCATATAATACTAAAAGGGGAGAAAACCACCTTTCGCTTCCTGATGAGTATTTTTGTGGATATTTGAACAATGCAATGTAGGTCAAGCTGTGTAATATAAGCTTATTTCCACAATGAAAGGTGAAAATAACGAACGGTGATCAATCTCAAAACTCCTATACAAAATAGAAATTAGAGAGTTAGGCAAACACGAATTCTTGGATATATCAAAGGTGAGATCATGTGCTTAGGAAGAGTAGTATCCCCTGCTGACTGTTCACACGTGCCGTGAGCCCTATATCGTTCAGGTAAACGGAGTAATTCGTAGGAAGATTCAGTGTGTCAAGAATGGCCTAACAACCGGCACGAGACATTCCAAACGGCGCTCAACCCAATCACAGGGTGTACTGGCAAACTAGATCGCCAAAACGGTCATAAAACCTGCGAAATGATAACACCGCAACATTGAGCTTCGCATGTACAATACACGAAAGAAGTACGTTGCCGAAAAGGGTAGGGACAGTGGCCACGTGCCTGGAAACTACACATCCGAGTTAGTTCCTCTATGGTAGTTCTAATAAAATCCATATATTATTAGTTACACAGTTAGTTAGTGACCTGATACGGAAAAATACATGGTGTGAAAAGAAAACCCGTATCGGGCGAGGCGAAGCCGAGCCCGATACGGGTTTTCTTTTCACACCATGTATTTTTCCGTATCAGGTCACTAACTGACTGTGTAACGAATTTATCACGTCGAAGACCTCTAACTGTATATGTGGGGGTCTATATCATACAACTTAGTCAAATGTCTTTCCTTTTGAAACGGCTGCAAGTCGAACCCGACGATAAATAAAATTACTCGCCCAATACGGATTTTACTCGCATGATACGGTTTTTTTCACGGCGTCATGTGACCAAGATCTGGCCAATCAGATTTCAACAATTTTGTCTGAGGCGTGATAATAACATTAGTACTGATAAATATCAACAACTTTTATGCAATATTGCATGACCGAATAAAAATTGCTGTTATCTGCAATTGCTTCGAACTGTGAAGATCCCTAGTGATCTGTTACACCGAAGAAGATACAAAAATCATTTTTATGAGGTATCCACTTTCCTTAAAATTATTCAGATATGCAAGTTTTATTTTTATTGAAAGGTTAATCTTTAGCATATCACCAATATTGTCGCAAGAATTATGCATTTTACGAAAAATAACAACGGCATATACAAGAGAAGTAAGGTTGTAGATTATCAGCAATTACGATGCTTTTTAAACAGGTAAACAAGGAAAACACAAGGATAAAAATTACACAATGATGGTTTCGGACCCCTTTTAAAATTTTCTTTACAATATACATAATTTTTAAGTAATTGTATTATCAGTGGGTTTGACCTCTAACATAAACACAATACATATTTTTTCGATATCTTTGTATAGCTAATCAAATATCACTGCTATATTTGCTTGCGAGCACAGAAAGACATGAAATAGAAACAATGACATCATTCATATCGAAAAATTACACATTAATTTGTAGATCACTCTACGCTGCTTACAACACAAATTCTCATGTAAAGAATGAACTCAATATATTCCGTTTTATTTTTCGTGCCGAGTTTTTGGCAATACCTGGTCCTTTTCCACGAATACAATCTGAGCAAGATAAACATCTTTAAATTGATGTTTCAAGACGTTCTTGTTCATGAGAGTTGGAGTAAGGTCAATTGTTTTGGGAAGTGTATTTATGATATCTACATTGATGCATTGGGTCAAATGCTGTCTGACGTGTTTCATACCGATTGTTAAGCCGTTCTTGGCACACTGATTTTGACTACGGAGGACTCCGTTTACCTGATCAGGATATGGGGCTCGCGGCGGGTGTGACCGGTCAACAGGGGATGCTTACTCCTCCTAGGCACCTGATCCCACCTCTGGTGTGTCCAGGGGTCCGTGTTTGCCCAACTATCTATTTTGTATTGCTTGTGGGAGTTATGAGATTGATCACTGTTCGTTATCTTCACCTTGCATTGAAGGAGAATTAGGAAATTAAAAAGAAAAACTGAAATCGAAACGCTTGTTATTGAGCTACAGTGTTCTAAACATGACGTTTTTGCACTTAAATTTTATTCAATTAAACTTGATTTGTCTGTTAGCATCAATGCAACATAAGCAACACAAATTAATCATTACATAAGATAGATACATAAACACTACAGATTATAAAATGTTTGATACTAGCTAGTAATGCAAATGAATAATGACCTTTTAGCACTTAAAATACGAAAACATTATGATATCAAAATTGAGAGTTTAAAAGGTCATATTAGGAGTAATGTCAATTTCTAAAATTTCACATAATTTTCGAGGCCTTGTCTTAGAATTTAAAATGAAACTAAAAGAGTGGGGGTTGGAGACCAAATTTTTAAATTACTGGCGGAAATTTTGAATGTTTACATAAATTGATTTCAACTTTTTAAAGAATCGATGTTCTGTTTGGAAAAATATGTCATTGTATATGCCAATTATTAGGCCGTTCTTGGCACACTGATTTTGAATACGGAGAACTCCATTTAATTGATCAAGATATAGGGCTCACGGCGGGTGTGACCGGTCGACAAGTGATGCCTACTTATCCTAGACACCTGATCCCAGGTCTGGCATATCCAGGGGTCCGTATTTGCCCAACTCTCTATTTTGTATTGCTTATGAGAGTTATGAGATTGATCACTGTTATTTTCACCTTTCATCAAGAAACATATTAAATTACATGATTTGAACTACTTCCAAATCTCAGCTACTTGTATCATAAATCATAAAAATGAAATACATGTATAGGAGTATAAAAATAGAAGATATATTGGATGAGACAGAGAGTGTGATATCCCGCAGATTTAGAACTTTTTGATCAATCAAACCTTCCGCCACAAAATATAGCCCCTCTAAAACCCTTTCAAAATTGGAATTGACACATTTTTTTTTCAACTGAATAGGGTAGAGTAATAGATGTGTAATATGTTTGCACCAATGGGATTAGTATTGAACCAGTAAATATTTAGTTGTAGTATGCAAGGTGAAGATAACGAACATTGATCAATCTCATAACTCCTGCGCAGTTGTGATCAAAAGCTCAGGAGCTAACTTCCTTAAAATGTTTCAATTGTGTAATGGGGTAACAGACGAAACACGCTCCCACACAGAGATATAGACACAGACACACATACACAGCAATGTCTGATTTTCTTTTTATTACCTAACTTGTTGCTAGAATTTTGCTGATTCATTTTTATCGTACAGTGTGAAAGTTAGATATAACTAAATTCAAATTGAGATTTTTTTTCTGTATTTGAGGTTACTCTTGTTTGACGGTCATCGTATTAAAAACATCCGCAAACGTTTTAATCACACTCAATAAACAACTATTGAAATCTAATTGTCAAATGGTCCAATATGTGAAACTCCAAACAAATTCATACAAAAAAGTCCTTTCTACAGGACTAGGATGACACATTTTGATTTTATACAAGAAATGTAACATGTTTTGTATACTCTAGACGTTTTAAACTTCGAAACTAAAAGAAATCTTATTCAAAGTTAAAGCAATCATTTTCTTGAGATAAGAACAACATAATTTGGTTTCCTTACCGAATTAAACGTAGCAACATCGGCACACAAGCATTATTTCATGACAAGTTCTTTCCCGAGTATCAGTAAGTATAGTGGTGACCAGTCAATATATACTGCAGCAGTCATACAGAGTCAATATTATAATGAAGCGGAATTGCTGACAATTCAGTGATGAAACCGTCATTTTTGAAGTAGACCCAGAAGCTTGAGGCAATTGAAACAGCAAAAACGAGGTTCTTGTATGATCTTAAATCTTGGGTTGTGATCCTACTGTAAATAGTAAGGATATCTTAATCAAATACATTTACAACAACAGAACAAATGTCCATATTTCTTCATTGCGGGTATAAAAATACCAATGAAATATATTTGCATAATTGGAGAAATCCCTTCATGAGTCTATTGTTTTCATATATCCATTATACAATAATCTAGTAATTAATTAAATGTAGAATCTATATCCTATGATGTAACGTTTTTTTCATAAGTATATATGCAAGAAATACATCCGATCGTTGGGTCAAATGCTGTCTGACGTGTTTCATATTCAGTGCCATGCCGTTCTATACAAACTGAACTTTTCTATGGGTTACTCCGTTTACCCGATCAAGATACATAGGGTTCACGGCAGGTGTGACCGGCCGACAGAGGATGTGTTTTCCTTCTCGGAACATGTTCCCACATCTGATATATCCTGGGGTCCGTGATTGTCCTACTCTTCATTTCTATTTTTTTTTTTAAAAAGAGTTATGAGATTGATCACTGTTCGTTAACATGATTATTATAAATAAAACAGATGTGAATATACATAATTATATGCATATTCATCACGCATATACATTTCTCAAAGGGATTTCAACAGTCTCGATTGAAGTCAGCATTTCGCAAATTCTATGGTCGTTATAACGATCTAGTTCGTCAATACGACCTCGCATTGGGTCAAATGCTGTCTGACGTGTTTCATACCGATTGTTAAGCCGTTCTTGGCACACTGATTTTGACTGCGGATAACTCCGTTTACCTGATCAGAATATGGGGCTCACGGCGGGTGTGACCGGTCAACAGGGGATGCTTACTCCTCCTAGGCACCTGATCCCACCTCTGGTGTGTCCAGGGGTCCGTGTTTGCCCAACTATCTATTTTGTATTGCTTGTAGGAGTTATGAGATTGATCACTGTTCGTTATCTTCACCTTGCATCTTGGGTGTTCTTGACATTGATATTCGTATATCAAACACAGTTACACGAAAAATGATTAATCTCATAACTCCTTTAAAGAATATTAAATAGAGAGTTGGAGCAAACATGGACACCTGTATATATCAGAGGTGGGATCAGGTGCCTAGAAGGAATAAGCACCACCTATCGACCGATGACACCCATCGTGAGCTCTATGTCTTGATCAGGTAAACAGAATAATCCGCAGACAAAATCAATGCTAATAACGGCATACAAATCGGTATAAAACATGTTAGACAACATTTAACCCAAAAGAAAGTTATAATTGCAAGATAGATTGTTATAACGACCATATAATTTGTAAAATGCTGCCTTTAAAGGAAACGGTTAAAAGACCGGTTACATCAACTTGTTGTTAGTAGCCTGTCTTGATTTAAAAACTGATAACGAGTAGAATAAGCTCTTACGTATCGAATGAGTTGAAAGATATGAACACTATATGCAGATGATGATGGAATATTGCTACACAAATATGGGAAGTTGACCATAGAGAAGCTGAAATCATCGCTTTTGTCATAATATTTAGTTATTTGGCTGTTAATATCTATTTTCAATGAAACATCTAAATACGAAGCAGATATGGAAGACTATGTGATATATTTTATTTTGAGTTCACAGGAATATATCGAATCAAAATATGAATGAAAATATGGTTTGTTTTTTTGTGTTTTTTTTTGTTTGTTTTGATGTTTTCTGCCACACTCAACAATTTTCAGTTATATGGTGGCGCCCAGTTTTTATTGGTGGGAGAGAGAACCCAGATATAATGTACCTGGGAAGAGACCACCGACCTTCCGAAAGTAAACTGGGAAACTTTCTCATTTACCGGCGCGAGCGGGATTCGAACCCGCGCCGACAGAGGTGAGAGGTCATGTGATTTTGAGGGCAATGCTCTAACCACTTGACCACGGAGGCCCCTAATGAAAATATGAATGAAAATCATTATTGTTAATAGATAAAAGGTTTTTGATATATCTAAATGTGGAGTTGAAGGCCACAGGAATATTTTTTCTTCTTTTTCTTCTCATGTAGAAGCTTTTGAATATATTCTGCTTCATTCGAATACAAAAAGGTCAGTTAATCCATGTCCATTTCAATTCCAACAGACTGTCAGAAGAGCTGATCACCAAAGACTCCGAAGATGTTGTCAAAAAGCATGTTTTTTTTATTTCAACTTCAGAGTATTTGTGCGTGGAAAGAGAGTGGTGTTGCAAATAGTAATTTTGTGGATGAATGATCACTAGATAAGATTTTCTCCTTTTTCCATTTTTGTTGATTGATAGAAGCAACTATCTATGATATCAGAAAGTCTAGTTTTTGATTTATAGTGAAGAATGGTCGCGTAAAGGGTTGAAAAGTGTTGATGTTGATTTGAGAAAAGTTTTGCAATTCCAAATTTACGAAAAGATTTTTACATTTAAAAAAACCTCACAATTTATCTACATCACTTTTGGCATATGTTTTGGCACAGTATGTTTCAAGTTTCTCCTTCACAGCTGTCAATATTTGCGTGAGGAGCAAAGATATTGGCTTGATAGAAAATTCATCCGATCCAGCAATGTATATTTCATTGTAAAGATTTTTGTGACGTTTAGGAATCCAGTATAGGTACAGTAACTCATATTTATCCAGTGATTCGGATATTAAATATGTCTTAACCTGAAGCATAATTTTGAAAAAGAAATTAACTTTTGAAAGGGCAGTTGAAGTATAAGTGCGAATGGAAATGTTAAAGTAATGTGAAGTTCGTTAAAATAGAGTTATAATAATGAGCCTTAAAACTACCACAATGTTCTTACAATCTTTGTCAGCTGGAACCAGAACATATTATTTAAGTATTTGGTCACTTCTGGTTTACTAAAGATAGATGGATAATGATAAGTACTTTTGTTTTGATGTGACTAATACGGGAATGTAATAATCCTCTTATACGTTTAATCCATTCTGACAGCGGATCAAGTACTTTTTTATATTCAGCTCATCGTCTGGTATAATCGTAGGCAAAATTCATATTAGAGATGGAGTTCCGTCGCCATTTAAATACTGGGGTCCTCTGATTTGAGGACCTTTTAAAAGAAGTGATTTCAGGTAATCATTTTAATATATTCATATTCAATTGTAATTTGTAGAAAATGCTATCGGGTGTAGACTTGAACTTGAAATATATGGAATATATATATACAGGGGATACTTAGACAGTGGATGCATAGACAGGGGATGCTTACTCCCCCTAGGCACCTGATCCCACCTCTGATGTGTCCAGGGGTCTGTGTTTGCCCAACTATCTATTTTGTATTGCTTGTAGGAGTTATGAGATTGATCACTGTTCGTTATCTTCACCTTGCATCTTGGGTGTTCTTGACATTGATATTCGTATATCAAACACAGTTACACGAAAAATGATTAATCTCATAACTCCTTTAAAGAATATTAAATAGAGAGTTGGAGCAAACATGGACACCTGTATATATCAGAGGTGGGATCAGGTGCCTAGAAGGAATAAGCACCACCTATCGACCGATGACACCCATCGTGAGCTCTATGTCTTGATCAGGTAAACAGAATAATCCGCAGACAAAATCAATGCTAATAACGGCATACAAATCGGTATAAAACATGTTAGACAACATTTAACCCAAAAGAAAGTTATAATTGCAAGATAGATTGTTATAACGACCATATAATTTGTAAAATGCTGCCTTTAAAGGAAACGGTTAAAAGACCGGTTACATCAACTTGTTGTTAGTAGCCTGTCTTGATTTAAAAACTGATAACGAGTAGAATAAGCTCTTACGTATCGAATGAGTTGAAAGATATGAACACTATATGCAGATGATGATGGAATATTGCTACACAAATATGGGAAGTTGACCATAGAGAAGCTGAAATCATCGCTTTTGTCATAATATTTAGTTATTTGGCTGTTAATATCTATTTTCAATGAAACATCTAAATACGAAGCAGATATGGAAGACTATGTGATATATTTTATTTTGAGTTCACAGGAATATATCGAATCAAAATATGAATGAAAATATGGTTTGTTTTTTTGTGTTTTTTTTTGTTTGTTTTGATGTTTTCTGCCACACTCAACAATTTTCAGTTATATGGTGGCGCCCAGTTTTTATTGGTGGGAGAGAGAACCCAGATATAATGTACCTGGGAAGAGACCACCGACCTTCCGAAAGTAAACTGGGAAACTTTCTCATTTACCGGCGCGAGCGGGATTCGAACCCGCGCCGACAGAGGTGAGAGGTCATGTGATTTTGAGGGCAATGCTCTAACCACTTGACCACGGAGGCCCCTAATGAAAATATGAATGAAAATCATTATTGTTAATAGATAAAAGGTTTTTGATATATCTAAATGTGGAGTTGAAGGCCACAGGAATATTTTTTCTTCTTTTTCTTCTCATGTAGAAGCTTTTGAATATATTCTGCTTCATTCGAATACAAAAAGGTCAGTTAATCCATGTCCATTTCAATTCCAACAGACTGTCAGAAGAGCTGATCACCAAAGACTCCGAAGATGTTGTCAAAAAGCATGTTTTTTTTATTTCAACTTCAGAGTATTTGTGCGTGGAAAGAGAGTGGTGTTGCAAATAGTAATTTTGTGGATGAATGATCACTAGATAAGATTTTCTCCTTTTTCCATTTTTGTTGATTGATAGAAGCAACTATCTATGATATCAGAAAGTCTAGTTTTTGATTTATAGTGAAGAATGGTCGCGTAAAGGGTTGAAAAGTGTTGATGTTGATTTGAGAAAAGTTTTGCAATTCCAAATTTACGAAAAGATTTTTACATTTAAAAAAACCTCACAATTTATCTACATCACTTTTGGCATATGTTTTGGCACAGTATGTTTCAAGTTTCTCCTTCACAGCTGTCAATATTTGCGTGAGGAGCAAAGATATTGGCTTGATAGAAAATTCATCCGATCCAGCAATGTATATTTCATTGTAAAGATTTTTGTGACGTTTAGGAATCCAGTATAGGTACAGTAACTCATATTTATCCAGTGATTCGGATATTAAATATGTCTTAACCTGAAGCATAATTTTGAAAAAGAAATTAACTTTTGAAAGGGCAGTTGAAGTATAAGTGCGAATGGAAATGTTAAAGTAATGTGAAGTTCGTTAAAATAGAGTTATAATAATGAGCCTTAAAACTACCACAATGTTCTTACAATCTTTGTCAGCTGGAACCAGAACATATTATTTAAGTATTTGGTCACTTCTGGTTTACTAAAGATAGATGGATAATGATAAGTACTTTTGTTTTGATGTGACTAATACGGGAATGTAATAATCCTCTTATACGTTTAATCCATTCTGACAGCGGATCAAGTACTTTTTTATATTCAGCTCATCGTCTGGTATAATCGTAGGCAAAATTCATATTAGAGATGGAGTTCCGTCGCCATTTAAATACTGGGGTCCTCTGATTTGAGGACCTTTTAAAAGAAGTGATTTCAGGTAATCATTTTAATATATTCATATTCAATTGTAATTTGTAGAAAATGCTATCGGGTGTAGACTTGAACTTGAAATATATGGAATATATATATACAGGGGATACTTAGACAGTGGATGCATAGACAGGGGATGCTTACTCCCCCTAGGCACCTGATCCCACCTCTGATGTGTCCAGGGGTCTGTGTTTGCCCAACTATCTATTTTGTATTGCTTGTAGGAGTTATGAGATTGATCACTGTTCGTTATCTTCACCTTGCATACATGACTGAACTTGTTTACGACGAAAAATTTCGACGGCACCTATCCCTTTGTTATTAAATTTGAGCTTAAGGGCCTGGCGGCATGATTTAAAAGAAATATCATCCATAATGGTTTCATGAGCCTGTGATGGATGGTTTATCAAACCTCCTTGTCCATTGAAAAACCAATTCATAATAACCAATATTCGTTATATCCTTCCCGTTGGGATCCGGGTTAGAATAGGTCCCCTGTACTTCTTGCTTGTTACAAGAAGCGATACAATGGGGCGGTACTTCGGATGAAAACGCAAAACCCGTGGTCCCGTGTCACGGCATATGTGACACGATGAATATCCCTCCCTGTTCAAAGGCCGTAAGCGTTGAGCATAGTAATAAATTTTGCAGCCCTTCACCGGCAATTGTGAAATCTCCGAATGAGTGAACAATTCTCGAGGGACGATAAACAATATAAAATCAATCAATCGTCATATCCCAAAAAAATGTTCGTCTTTTTCCTCTCATGATAAATGAAATCATTTCGTAATAAGCGTGATTTTTCAATGAAGACGATTTACTGTTTATCAAATAATTGTGTTCAGGATTTCCCCCTATTGTCTTTTAGCAACTGTACATTCAGATGTTCCAAATAGTTTTTGTCTATCAATAGTGTTACACAATTCATGGTGAATAAAATCAATATAATTAGAATGTTTATTACTTTACAGAGATATTTCTATAACTTTGCACTCACTATTTTAAGTTGTTGACAAAAGTTTAAATTTTCTTGCCATTATTTTTCTAAGATGCCCCATGGTTCCCTATTTTATAGTAATTGATATGGTCTCACCTTTCATGACGATTGTTTGTAAAATCGCATCAAAACAGTTTTTACTGCGATGGATGTACATTCGCGTAATATATTATGTTACCTTTCTTTTGGAATCCAAATTGCTTTCTTCCTCGACAATGAATACATGTTTGTTGCAAACTAGTTCGATCGGTTTCTAAGTACCGCATGTACTACCAAATGTGGAGCGTCGTCAAAGTCAAGGTTATATGTTCCGTTTAAAGTAACAGATGGGTCAACGACACGAAGTTTTAGTACTTCAATTTTGTTTGTATTTCTAAAATATACAAAAAATATTAATATAAAGAAGAGAATATTTTCTTTGTTGTTTTATCGGGTGATAAAGGTAGCAATCATTGCATTAAAAACTTTCATGACCGACTTAAGCGGTTTATGTTTTTTCTGCAGAGTTTACAACCTTGATCACCCTTTTAAAATACAAAGAAAGCATTTCATTGTTCAAATAATTAACCAAATATCAACCATAGACACCCAGAACATTACTTCAATAAAGCATTCCTTATATGTTAATGAGCATACAGTGAAACTTTTCCAAACCGGCCCCTCAGAAAACCGATTCTCCCTGAATATCGGCCGATTTTCAAAGTCCCGGCAGAAATCTTAACATTTCCTTACAAAGAAAATCTTACAAAACCGGCCACTCCTGAAAACCGGATATCGGCCACTTTTTAAAGTACATTTGTTAACAAACACTTTTTGAAGGCAAGAAAAGTCGGGCCAGAGGGTGACCAAGATCGTCCAGGTGTGCAAATTGACTGACCGACCGGTCACATTGTACAGTTAGTTTTTCCTAACAGATAAATAACGGCACTTCACACAGCAGCGGTATAAATCTGCCATGCGATGAAATCCCGCGGAGGGTTAGCGCGGGAAGGATTAACATACCGCGGGGGGAGCGTGATCTAATACGGTATCCGCTTTGGCCGTACTGTATGTCAGTAAGATAGTATGCCAACTTTCTATCATATAACCAATGCTACAAATGTACCATTTATTGTGTAAAATGGGTTGCCCTACCCTTTAAAAGATTGTGATGTGTTTCATTTGAAGTTCACTTGGATATAGTGATTTAATATGTTTGTACATTATTTGGGATTTAATTTTTTGCATAATCATTACTTAATTTAGTCAAATATTTCTACTTTCGTTTTTGATATAGGGTATGCCCTTATAAACTATCGGAAATTCTTCCTATTTGACGTGAAGTATCATTGCTACTAGCAGAAATGAGAAAAATATCGACCTATGTATCCATGTATTTGTACACATGGCAGGCAAGGTCTCAATTAGTTGTCATTAATTATATCCGAGTCCGATGGAATTAAACCTGCATTTCTAATTACGCACCTTAGACAAACCACCCACAATCTAATTACACACCGTCGGCCAACCAAGTTCGAACCATGAATGGTTATTTGAATTAAACATTGGTATATTTTGAATTAATTATCACTTTTAAAAGCTATGCTAATACATATGTAGATCAAGAAAAGGGATCTTAATCTCGAGCCCAGTGACTCTTTGCTTTTTTTGCCAGAAGGTTCAACTTAGTGTCAAAACTTGTAACCCTTTCTGACACACTATGAAGTGAGATCAAAAGATCGATGTCGAATAAAAATCAAAACTAGGGGGATGGGGCATAAAATACCCCGTAAATTTCTGTTATCCGACATTGATTACACTTTATTGGAAAGAGGAAAAGACAAGCGACTGTTAAAACCATATAATATTAAATTTTAATGAATATTTAATAGTTTTGATATACACTTTGATTTGTGAAGAAAAAGTACAAAAGGTATACAGAGTTTTATTGATCGTATGTTTTACTTGTTCAATTACGTTGCAACATTAATCATATTTAATTTTAAAGAGGGTGGGCGTCTTGGTGCAAACTATGTGAATTTAGTTGTTTGTCAGACATTGAACATTTGATGTCGCCCCTAAGGCCAGATGATATAGACAATTCTGAACGAGTCTCAATTCTCTGAAAGAATTTCTACAGCCATCACCAAAAAGTCATGTATTTGTTGCTCAAATTTTATCGATGGTGTTGCGACGTTTATAATGAGGAGTCATCTAGAAATCCATCTCGAAATTACTTTGTCAACATCGTGAGCGACTGAGAAAGGTATGAGAGACTCATAAGTTTTGAAATTATATTCCTTTGCGTTCTCTATGTTTGAATCCATCTTCCGTCGTATATCCTTGTTTAAATCATTAAAAGGTGAAAATAATGAACAGTGATCAATCTCATAATTCCTGTAAGCAATACAAAATAGACAATTGGGCAATCACAGACCCTTGATATACCAGAGGTCGGATCAGGTGCATAGAAGGCATAAGTATCCCCTGTTAACCGGTCACACCCACCGTGAGCCCTATGTATTGATAATCAAAATCCATTAAATGTTTTCGAATTGCTTCCAAGATTTGGTATGTATCCAACATTGACTCGTATAGTCTATCCCCTCAAGGTTGGCTTGATGGGTCCTTTCTCTTTGGCATCTATTGCTGATAAAGTTCTTTAAATATTATGCCGAAACTTTGGTAAATGTACAATGAAAAAAATGCGTGATGACTTACATGTCCATAGTAAGTAACGCAATGTCATAATATTTTGTCATATCTACATGATTTACTACTGCTATAGTTTGTCATTATCTGCATTATTTACTACTGCTATATTTTGTCATTATCTACATGATTTACAACTGCTATTTTTTGTTAGTATCAATATTATTTACTACTGTTATATTTTGTCATTATCTACATTATTTACTACTGATATAGTTTGTCATTATCTACATGATTTACGACTGCTATTTTTTGTTAGTATCAATGACAAACTATAACAGTAGTAAATAATATTATCTACATGATTTACTACTGCTGTATTTTGTCATTATCTACATGATTTCCTACTGTTAAAATTTTGTCAGTATCAACATGAGTTACTACGTTTGTAATTTGTCATTATCTACAGTATTTACAACTGCTATGAAGTAATAAAGTGCATTTGTGTTGCGTTTCTTGTCAAATGATTGACATATCATTTTTTGTTATTTTTATCTGGCATTAAATATATCCTTTTGTTTCGGATATAGTATGTACAAAGATGGTTTTGATACTATATTGTGACCTTGAAATCGTCCCATAGACCTCTCCTATGTGACGCAACACAATATACAGATTTGTATATTGTGAGTCCGCGATTATCACGCAGGCAAATAACACTAAAGAAGTAGTTTGCAGTTAAAGGTTTGAAGATATTGATATGAAGAGCATTGATATAAAAGTATGGATTTTATTTTAAACATAAAGTGATCAAAAGATCATTAAAAAGTATGGAGACTGTGTTCAAATTATTGTGTAAAGTAATGAACTTGATGTTTACGTTCTTGTTTTGAAAGTTGTTTACCTTTGACGTTATGTTTTTTCGTCATTCTACAGTGACGTCACAGTATACGCGGCCTAAGAAATCACTATCCCATAATGCCTAAGTGGAAGAGTTTGGTTTGTGAGCAAACGAACTCTGTTTGTGAGCAAACGAACTCTGGTGGAAGTTTGCAATGTAAACATGTTCCATTATGACTTCATCCTTGTGACGTATGTCGGCAACGTTAAACATAATACAGTCATGATTGTGACGTCAGAACATTATACAATGTTAATGTTTGGCACTTTTAAAAATACAGACATATTTAAAACAGTTCAGTCTATAAGTTTTAAGCACCTCTGAATTCATGTACATTTAAGGAGACATTCTATGTAAAATGCACAGTCAACTCTCGATAAACCGCCACCTTTTGTTCTTATGAAATTATGGCATTATAACGAATTTGGCGATGAATTGAATCACTGCCATCTTGAAGAAATATAGTTACTGTTCTTTTATATGCAAGTTATCTTTACTCAATTTACAATACTTATGTAAGTGAGCGATCCTTTGCTGCTAAGATGTTACCCACTGTCCTTCTTATCAAATGGTACGTGTGAAAATGGACTTATTTGTATTAATGATCCCATTTTATCTAAACAGTGGAAAAGTTCAGGTGCATTTTCTGTAGCCAGTAAATGTATTAATATATTTGAAAAGTGCTGGGAGGAACCTCTGACCGTTATATTAATGGTATAGTACCTAAAGAAATGTGGGTAACCCCGGACGTACGTTGACGGACTGTTGAATATACACTTTCTCCTAGTACTTTTCATTTTTATGTCTTTCTACTTTATCATTAAAAGATCAGCTTGTGTCCTATAAGCACTTGCATCTTTGCTCATTAGTAGGGCTTCTTAATATTTGTTTTCAAAATAACACGTTACGTGATCATATATTGACGTCAAGGGAAATTACCATCTGGCAAGTGTTTGTAATCTTATTTAAAAATGGCGTCAATCGGAGTGGACGTGTAGTGAGGTCGGCTGTGTCGAGGGCCTCTATAACTATAATACAATATCACCTACTGATTTTTCAAGTGACCAATTGATTGTGTCTGTGATGGTTTTTGTGTTATAGCATATATGGAGAGTATTTTTTGAGATCCAAAGAAGAACATTTCCAGTGATTTTCTCCCGTGAGTTGTGTTCGGAGCTATTTATGGGAACGGCACATTTGAGACATTTGTATAAAACGATCAGTGAATACGTGAGTACACACAGATATCAACTTTGAAAAGTGTAATATAAATAGCATTCTACTCATCATGACAGAAAGATCAATACGGGGCAGCACAAAAACTGAGTCAAGCCCTCAAAGCTAAACCAAAAGTATTTTGGATGAAATTCGTCGATTGAAATCGGAGATAATCACGAAAAAAGACCTAGAAGGTATAGTTAAAAAGATTCTCGATGAAAAAACCAAAATAATCCAAGAATCAATCGACGAGAATACACAATCTTTACGAGCGTTACATAGAAAGGTAGACTCTCAAAATGAGATTAATGAAAATTTACAACAAAAAGTGAGTGAGCTAGAAGAGAATATTGAAGATTCAAAGCGTTACGCTATTACAGCGTATTTAATAGCAAATAGAAATGAACAATATTCAAGAAAAACACTTTCAAAATCAATGGAATAAAAGAAACACAAAGAGAAAACACAAAAGAAGTTGTTAAACGGGTTCTTGAAAAAGAGGGGGTCACGTTAAACGAAGCCGATGTCATCGCTATTCACAGAATTCCGGGGAAAGCGGGAGAACCCAAACCAATTCTCGTGAAGTTGAAAAACAATATGGCAAAATCCAGCGTAATGCGTAAAAGATCTGCCGTTAAAAAAAATTCTAATGGACATTGCTGGTTATCGGATGATGTCATAAAACTGAATGGTCAGCTGATTAAGAAACTGAAGGAACATCCGCAAATCGACAATACATGGTACTTTAATGGTAGTGTCTACGGTGAGAAAGATGGCATCAGAATGATGTTCGATCTACTGGACAATATAGACGAGAAAATCAGAAAGAGGAAGAAATGACCGTGGCTATACTTATTCCGGGAAAACAAATGACACCCCTCAGTTTTTTGAAACTGTACAGACACATATTGATGATATGAACTGTAGCAATATAATCTGGTGTGGAGATTTTAATTTAGTTTTGAACTCAGCTCTAGATTCTTATAACTATAAACATATAAATAATCCAATGGCTAGAAACAAAATATTAGAAATGATAGAGTCGCATGGTTATGTAGACCCCTTTAGAGAGAAACATGAAAATCTTCGTAGATATTCATGGCGGAAAAGATCCCCACTTAAACAAAGTAGACTAGATTGTTTTTTACTATCTTTACTGTCAAGCTTAAATACTTGCAATATTGAATCTAGTTACAGGTCAGACCACTCTGCAATATCTTTGTCATTAACTTTCAATGGATTCAAAAAAGGAAGGGGGCTATGGAAATTCAACAACTCCCTACTTTATGATGATGTTTATTTAGAAAGCATTAGAAATAAAATTGCACAGGTTAAAAAACAATATGCAGTCCCGGTTTACAACATGGAGAATTTACACATACTTCCAGATAAAAACATTTTCTTCACTATCAATGATCAGTTATTTATTGAAACCTTGCTATTTGAAATAAGAGGTAAAAGTATTTCTTATTCTTCTTATATCAAAAAGAAAAAACACAAAGAAGAGCAGGAGTTAATGAAAGAAATAAAAAGTATGGAGGAAAATATTTCTGAAGGCAATATAAATGAGTTATATTATAAAAAACATGAGCTTGAAAAAATTAGAAAGCATAATTTACAAGGAAATTATATCAGAGGTAGAGCTAAATGGGTAGAGGAAGGGGAAAAACCATCAAGCTGTTTTTGTCAACTCGAATCAAGAAATTTTACAAGTAAGATCATTCCGAAGTTGGAAATGGATAATGGTGATATGATCCATGATCAGTCAAAAATTCTGATTGAAACAAAATCTTTTTATGAAAATTTATATAAAAACAATCTAGATAATGCAGATTTAGATAAAAATATTGAGCTAGTATATGACAATATTCCCAAACTTTCAGAAGGGGAATCTAAAAGCCTAGAGGGGGAAATCACTTTACCAGAGGCATCAAAGACACTTTTCAATATAAAATCAAATAAATCACCAGGATCTGATGGTTTTTCTACAGAGTTTTTCAAAGTTTTTTGGAAATATATCGGTGTGTATGTTGTTAGATCTGTTAATTATGGATATAGAAATAATATGTCGTCCATCACACAAAGACATGGGGTAATTACACTGTTACCAAAGGGAGATAAACCAAAACACTATCTAAAAAACTGGCGACCAATTTCATTGCTAAACACAGTCTATAAAATTGCATCGGGAACTATTGCAGCTAGATTTAAAAAAATATTTAGACAAAAAAATAGACCCAGATCAAACAGGATTCATATCCAACAGGTATATAGGCGAAAATACTAGATTGATATATGATATAATGCATTATACTGAAGAAGAAGAAATCCCTGGTCTTTTATTACTCATTGATTTTGGAAAAACCTTTGATACTTTATCATGGAATTTTATACAAAAAACTTTAAACTTATTCAACTTTGGCCCTTCCATTAGAACATGGGTTAAACTCTTCTACATTAATATAACATCAACAATTAACCAAGGTGGCAACCTATCTGAGGTCTTTGATGTTCAAAGAGGCTGTAGACAAGGGGATCCTTTATCTCCGTTTATATGTTTGATATGTGCAGAGATTTTGGCAATAGAAATAAGAAAAAATGAAAAAATTAAAGGCATAACAGTTGGTAATGTGGAGAAAAAAATTTCCCAACTTGCCGATGACACGTCAATCATTCTTGATGGTAGTGAAGAAAGTCTTTCGGAAACTCTTAAAACTTTACATGCTTTCTCAGAAATGTCTGGACTATGTATGAATTACACAAAAACTCAAACAGTATGGATTGGCTAAAATAAATACAGTAATGATGTTCTTATTCCCAACAGTAAATTTAATTGGAGTACTACTAAATTCACTTTACTAGGAAGACATTTTGATGTCGACTTGCAAAATATACCTAAATTAAATTATGATCCAAAATTAGTAAAAATCAAATCTATGCTAAATCAATGGGGGAAGAGATATTTAACTCCCATTGGAAAGATAACAGTTATTAAAACATTAGTGTTACCATTGTTGAATCATATCCTGATGTCCATCCCTAACCCATTTATTGCCTATTGTAAAGAATTAGAAAAGCTATTTTTCTACTTTGTGTGGGGTTTTTCAACCCACAGGGTAAAGAAGGATGTAATTGTCAAGAAATATGAGGATGGTGGTCTAAAAATGATAAATCTAAAATCATTTATTGCTTCAATGAAATTGTTTTGGGTAAGACATCTTATCTCTACAAATAGGGGGTTGAGTAATTTCATATCAAATTTTAACCTAAATAAATTCACATCCTGTGGGATTGAATACACTAATCAACTTTTAAAGACATTAAAAAATAAATTTTGGGTAGATGTATTTAAGGCCTGGATCGAATTAGAGAAGAGTTGTACTGAGTCTAATGTTACTGCAGATTCACCTTTGAAACACAAAAATTCCTATTTTACAAAAATGGTGATAGCGAAAAATTTGATACCCAGTGGAACAGATGGAGCCTGATCTTTACTTAACTCTCTCTCTCTCTCTCTCTTTCTCTCTCTCTCTCTCTCTCTCTCTCTCTCTCTCTCTCTCTCTCTCTCTCTCTCTCTCTCTCTCTCTTTCTCTCTCTCTCTTTCTCTTCCCCTCTCTCTCTCTCTCTCTGTGTGTCTCACATATAAAAAAGCTTGTCTGTATTCCTACATGATCCTTGGTATGCATATATTGAACATATATTATGATATATACAGATTGTTTAAAAAACATATTTTTTTAAAAAAAAGTGTTTGTAAGCTCGCCTGCAGTCAATAAACAGGCAATATTATTTCCGTGTTTCCGTGTTTGACCGTAACACTCGTAATTATTCGCCTCTGTGGCCAAGTGGTTAGAGCATCGCGATCAAAATCACACGGCCTCGGACCTCTGGTCGGCGCGGGTTCGAATCCCGTTCCCGCCGATAAGTGAGAAAGTTTCCCAGTTTACTTTCGGAAGGTCGATGGTGTCTTCCCAGTTGCATTGTACCTGGGTTCTCTCTTCCACCAACAAAGACTGGGTGCCACTAGATAACTGACAAATTGTTGAGTGTGGCAGAAAACAAAAAAAAAAACAAAAAAAAAAAAAACAATCTTTATTTCAGGTGAAAGTTCACATCAAAATTATAGTACATATCGCTATAGAAGCTCTTATAATATTGTAAAAATTCAAATGTCCCCAATGTTGTGTTGAGTAAGAAATACTAATGTTTCTTTGAAAAATATCAGAATATATAAAAGTGTTGCACGTGAGACATTCTACTCTTCATTTGACCCACGTACACGTGTGTATGTGTGGGTTTGTATTATATATATATATATATATATATATATATATATATATATATATATATATATATATATACTCAAATTTTCGACGCAACCTGCGTCTTTTTCAAGAGACATATTTTACATAAACGAATATCACACAACACAAAACACGACAAGTATCAATATATATATTTGTGTGTGTATGTGATTATGTGT
Source organism: Ostrea edulis (assembly GCF_947568905.1). Classification (NCBI taxonomy): domain Eukaryota; kingdom Metazoa; phylum Mollusca; class Bivalvia; order Ostreida; family Ostreidae; genus Ostrea; species Ostrea edulis. Next base: position 29,984,151 of record NC_079170.1, read on the forward strand.
GCACATGTATCATGGTAGAATTAATTAATCCATGACTCGAGTACATTTGAATGCTTCAATTGCTACATTTAAAAAAAACCAATTTGCACAATTATGAAAATTGTGTTGATTATACTAAGAGAGGAACGTGCAAAGTGTTGAACTTTCTGATAATTTTAATTGTGTTAAGAAGAATATCTTCAAACCAAATCATATCCAGTAATTAATTAGTCAATACGAAATTTCTTACGCTTGAAAATCATGTTACATATGTGTATCAACTGAAATTTATCTTTGCGTATTTCACCATGTGCATTTGTTGTAAAAGGTAGAAAAGTGAATTTTCCTCCTAATAAGTCGTGCCATGCAGTTTTCCTGATTTAAATAGTAAAAAAATAACAAACACTGAAAATAAAAACACCAAAGAAAAAAATTATGAGATATTGTCATGTGTCAGAATGAACCCTGCAATCAGCAGAAATCAATCACAAAGAATTTCAAGATATCACAATTTATTCATTTTTTTTTACAGAAATACATACCAATAAAAAAGTTACTTACGTACAGTACTTCTAACGAAATTTCAGAAAAACGGTATTCAATGCTGTTTTACTACCGAGCTGAATTCATATAGAAGAATATTAACTGTCACAAATCGGCTGTTACGCCCAAGTAAAACCCCACTTATAAAAGTCGAAATGTAAGTATATAGACTGCTTAACGAATTCTCACCGAGTGCTTCTAACCACAATATTTATAGTGAAAAGTGAAGATAACAAACAGTGATTATTTCCATACTTCATATAAAGAATACAAAATTAAGAGAAAGGCAAACACAGACACTCTATTACAGTATACTAAACTGAAGTTACGAGATACCTGTTTCCTAGAGCGTATAGAGTTTTATGACAAAACATGTATCACCTCATCTTTATATCCAATTCAAACAAACATCGTACTAAACTAGAGAGTCTAGAATCTTCTCTAGGCCACATTGTTGTTCGAATACAAAGTATTAAGCACGATGTGAAAAATCCAGGAGCAATTACACTCAGAAAGTTACATTTCATACATGCAACACTTATCAAATTCCAATGTGAAACTGACATTCTTTTTAAGTATTATCCAATATTGCACATTGTTTGAAAGTCATGATCGGCTTTCACATTAAGTACATCTCGGCAGATTCTGAAAGGAGTGAGATTGACCAAAGTCAACCGATTGCTACTTTGGTATGTAGGTTTTAATTTACCCGTTGAAGCAACACAGTGCCAATTTTACAATTCCTCGAATATCCACCAGCTTCCACACAGATATGATTGGGTTCAACGTTGAATTTATGCAACATAAACCAAATTGTATGCTCCTGAGTCTAGTAGGGAACGAATCACGCCCTGTCAGTGATACAAGTGGTCCTGTAAAAACCAGAAGGACCATGATCAAGAGACCCACCAGATACAATGTACTCATAACCTTTTTACGTCTAAGTGTACCAATCTGATTAGAGGCTTCACCGCGCAATCTCATATGTCTGACTTTGACCTGATGTGGCAGACATGACCAATTGAATGTGATGTTAGAGGGGCGTGGCTCTGTCGTTTGGATGTTGATTGTTTTAATTACTTGTAAAGCGTTGGACTCGCCAATATGACTAATTTTCCTGTATGTTTTCAGCACATATGCAATAGTAACTAGGTACAAAATCACTGTCAAAAATAGCAGGGACGTGGTTACAAATCTTATATATATTGTGTATGCCTTGTAGCGACCATTATAGACATATAACACTATCTCATTAGGAGGTGAAGCCGGGGCTGAAAAAATGAACAGACAGTTGTTATCAAAATGGATATCCAACCACTAACACATACAAAGTACTTTCGGTTTTGACGAAGAATTTACAAATGACCATAAACCTTTGTAAGCTGATCAAGAATGTTTGATAGAGCGAGAAATAGAGACCTGTTTTAAGTAGAAGTGTGTTCAATACTGCAAAAGCTTTGCTTGTATTAAAAGCTGGAAGAAATTGGCGGAGGACGGCAAGAACGAATTCCAACCTTGTCAAAAAATCACTCACACACAACATGTTAAAAGTTAAATCTAATCTTCTTTTCCTTGACAATAAGAACTAATATACCACTGTTGAAAACAAGGGACGAAATTCCAACGAACATAGACAAGGTGATGACAGGTATTGAATAAGGGTCTTGTTGTTCAACATGAGGGAAACAGTTTAGGGATTTATTTGGTTGACAGCCTTGGCTTGCTATTTCAGTCACATTCGCCATTTTGTAGGTTTTATGAAACTGAGGCTCTTTGATGCAATAATCCACTGACTACCACGATCCAAAGAAATGCCAAACCCTTTATCTCAAACTGAAAATACTTTTTTTTTAAATTTCATGTGGAAATTGACATTCGTCTCAGACAGTAAGAAAAGGGTTATATAACATGATAAAAAGTGCATACAATAAACTCGGGCGGGTACATTAAAGCAGGTTATGAAAATCTTTACTGGGATGAAATCTGCGAAACAATGTTACGTCAAAATTGGAAGAAGTACATCATTAAGTATATATCAAACTCCGATTTCATTTTGATGTAAGTATCATTGATACATAAAATAAACCATGCAGCTACTAAGATCCAACGAAATATGGAATGTTATACTGCTGTTGTGTAATTTCTGTCTGATCAATAGGAAAGTAAACTGGTAACGTCATAACTATAGATCGAGTAACGTTGACACATGCAAGGTGAAGATAACGAACGGTGATCAATCTCATAACTCCCACAAGAAATACAAAATAGATAGTTGGGCAAACACGGACTCCTGGACACACCAGATGCAGATAATTTGTTAAAGTGTGCTATGTAAATATCGACAGAAAGTGAAGGATTTAAAATTTAGGACATGTGATATATGGAATATATATGTGAAACGCTGAGGATTTATTGATATCATGAAGATATCTTGATTTCATTCATTGACAATTTTGTTTAACGGGGAAAACATTACATTTAGAATGTCGATCCGATTTTCCTCTGTCACACGCTGAAATAAAATTCTAAAAGTAACACCTTGTGTCGCATACTTTGAGATACTTTTTTTTTTTTTACACGCGGTGAGTTAAGGCTTTCCCCATAAATACCAGTGCTGTAAAAAATGTACTTTACTGCACTGGCACATTACATGACGTCACAATGAAAAATACGTCATAATGAAGATCATGACGTTCATGTCAAAATATTATTTCGTTATTTACCACCGCTGTCAAACGATAAACCGCAATCGTGTAAAATTTTCTGTCAAATGGATGGGTTAGATTAATTCTCTTTGATATTAAAATAGCTTCAATTTCCTCTTTATATAACATACATGCTAAAGTAATATCCATATTATACTGATTTTGATATCGCCCCTAATCTGCACGTATAGTGACTTTCACAATGGACTCAATTGCATAAACAGGGTTTCCGTACATGCAAATTTCATCATCGGCACGTGACACCCCGAGGTTTTTGAGTGAAAGATGTTTGATTTATGTTACATGTGAACTTCAGTGCAAAAGGAAAGTTAGGGGAGCAAGTTGTGGCTTCCACAGAAAACATGTTTTTCAGGCTAGATTCAACTTCGTATATGCAAAAATGGCCACATTTTGCATATTCAATGCAAAAACTAGACATGTTACAAGTCACGATAAACTTGTTCCTATTAGTTTTCAAATAAAGAAATTAATATGTTTTGAAGTTATATTAACTTCAACTTGCATTGATATCTGGATAACGCGCCAATGGAACGATTTATACATACATGGTACGATTTTATCTTGATATTTGATCACGTGATATACAGCTGATGTAGAGACTGTCGGTCTGGTGAAAAATGTATGAGAGGTCAATATGCACTGAATTATATATACATATTTTTTTTTGTATGAAAGGGTTGTGTGTACATGATTTGTCAAAAATTGATAGGTTTATTAATGCTTTTTTCCCCTGACATATTTCTATGGCCCTACTTAACACAATTGCGCACCGTAAGAAAGGTCAGAAATTAATGTACACGGTGATTACTGATAGAATCGTCTGTTATGATTTTTTAAAAAGAAAACTGCATAGCGTCAGTGTAAAATGAAAAAAGACTAGATTGTTTTGTGTTTAAATGTTTAATAATCATTTCTTACTGAAAGTGATAGGATTGCATCAGCATTTCTGATAAACTATGGATGTTTTACCGCCATTATCACCAGTTGAGCTAATATTTAAATCCTGGGGAAGTATGTTACTTTTCCATTTTCTATTAAGGTACATCTGTGATCTATTTATAACAGTCATACAATGACATCATACGGAAGCGGATGTTTGTCATGTTGTTGTGATACAAAATGTTCTGTAAACAACCAAAATAGCATTTAAAAGTTAGTAGCTCTCTCTCTCTCTCTCTCTCTCTCTCTCTCTCTCTCTCTGTGTGTGTAGGACAGATTTTAAAAAAAAATATGCAGATTACGTGCAAAAAATGAGTATGACGTGCCTTAACATACCCGCGCGTTTATTACGAAGATTGGTAGATTGAGTTTGCGGATGAAGCGAAGTTCTTAAAATGTTCGTCAACATTCTCTTGAACATGAAAACATAACGAACACTCATCAATCTCCTAAATACTATGAACAATATCAATTTAGAATAGGGCAGCCAAGGAACCTATTGTATCATTTGGTCAACATCTTATATTTTGCAAATTGGTGGGACATGTTTTCAATGCTACCTTTAATGGAAGGTGGAGATAACGAACACCGATCAATTTCATAACTCCTATAAGCATTACAAAATAGAGTTAGGCAAACAAGGAACCCTGGATATACAAGAGGTGAGATCATGTGCCTAGGAGTAAGCATCCCCTGTCGACCCATGTTAATATGTTGATCATCAGATCTTGAAGTGTTCATTGCCCTACCATGCAAATGAATTTGAAAGAAGAGAAATGGGGTTTATAGCAGTGCTGTCGACGGGATGGGTCGGGCTTTAATTTTTGTCAATTTCAAATACATAATTGATAGAGGTTGATCGCATCAAAATTATGATGCCACCTCTCTTCTTCCCATTACAGTGACAATTACCCCTTTTCCTGAAATTATATCAATAAAAGTACAGAGGTAAGGAATGAAAAGCTAAAGAATTTTTTCTCTCTCGCGTAGAATCTTCAATAAATTTTCCTCGTAAGATACGAGGAGAATTCAGCTAATAAAGGAGTACAGTTCGTGTTTACGAACTTTGAAACAAAACATTGAAAGATCAAATCACCAAAGACGAAGAAAATACTGTCAATCAGAAACTCCTTTTAACCTCAATTATTAATCTAAGATGATTTAAAAGAAAACGCATGTTCTAAGAAGGGTTTAATGCGTTCGCATATTCACAAAATATATACAGAAATTATTTCCATAGCGAAATACTTGGGATTCAAAGATATGGAACATCACAAAACTTATTTTTGCTTTAAAAAGTTCAGCATCAACATTATCCAAAGAGTTTGGGTTTTCTGGTTTATTTTACAAACTTGTCAAAATGATATGCTTTGTTACTTTGAAATAACATCAAAATCTTTCACTACATTGCGATAAAACTATATTAATGCAAGTTACTTGCCTTTGGTAATTTGAAGTGATCAGAAACACTCAGTATACAGGGGTCCGCGTTCGCCCAACTCTCTATTTTGTATTGATTGTGGTATTTATGAGATTGATAAGTGTTCGTTTTCTTCATCTCATATATTTCCGAGGGACCCAAACCTTCAGAAAATTTGGACACGCCTAAGTTGAAAAGACCTGGCTTTGAACCCTCCAATGACATGTAACCTATGTGAATGGAACTTAAATGAAGACTATTTAGCAATTAATATCAATTCAGAAAGTGCTTATTGATATGGACATAAAATTCATATGATATAAAATGATGAAAAAATGGATCATCAAGCATCATCGTGGATTTTTTTTTCAAAAAAGATGCAGTGATAACATTTTAGCATTTGAACTAACTGTTAACACAACTAAATAATTAGATGTATAGTACTTAATCATAAAAATATACTGGACTGTAGCAAATTTATCTATCCCTCTGGTTACACAAAATAAGATATAGCGATACTATGATATGTATAAGTTGTAATGATTTTGATTTTTTTCAGATTTATCAGTCTGTGACGAATTAGCATATGCAAAGTCGTCATTATTAATCTATAACAACACCAGAAACATCAGACTTGTCATCTGAACATCAGGTGCAAAGTACCATCTTATGATTTAGGCCTCCTACAGACATTGGACATCGTTTTTCGAAGAAGGAACCGGAGAAGAAGTTGAATACATAATGGCCTACATTTTTACAGTTAATCTCCTCACAAATGACTTTGTGAACTTTCTTACCATTTCACAAAATTAGCATTAACAAAGGGTGTATATGTTATTAAATCATTTTGTATGTTTTGTGTATATATGATAAGAACAATATTTAGTTGGTTCAATTTGATGCAAAAACATTTTGAAATGGACATTTCATCAAATATTGGCAAAAGGGGAAGGGTGTTAAAGCTGATTTTGATGTTTCCTTCTTTCCAAATTATGATTCAATGAATACAGAGACTTTCAGAAGCAATTAAAAACAACAGAGGCCTTGAATTAATTGTACAATGAAAGCTGATATAATCAGACACAAAGCATCGGTTTAAAAAATGGAGAGGAGGCGGAGCGGAGAAGAATTTGAATTCACAACATTTTTCGAAAACTCTTGATAAAGAAACTAAGACAAATCCAAGTCTCTAAATCGTAAAGAGAGGGGTGGCTGGCAAGGGTTGATCCTTCACTTTAATTCATTATTATTTACATTTTCACTACAATTCACAACTTCTTTTTAAATGTGGAACTGTCTATAGGTCGAACTTTGTACGTAAAATCAACTTTGCATATAATACTCAAAAGGGAAAAGATCACATATTGTACCACGAACCTGGCGAGTATTTTATGGACATTTGAATAATCCAATGCAGGTCAAGCTGTGCAATCTAAGTTTATTAACACAATAAAGGGTGAAAATAACGAACAATGATCTATCTCAAAACTCCTATACAAAATACAAATTAAGGAGTTGGGCAAACATGGATTCTTGGATATATCAGAGGTGAGATTGTGTGGTCTAGGTAGAGTAAGCATCCCCTGTCGACTGGTCACACGTGTCGGGAGCCCTATATCGTTCAGGTAAACGGAAGTAATTCTTAGTCAGATTCAGTGTACCAAGAACGCGGCCTGACAACCGGTACGAAATATTCCAAACAGCTCTCGACCCAATCACAAACTGTATTGACAAACCAGATCGCCACAACGATCACAGAACCTGCGAAATGATGACCTTAAACGATTTGATTTGATTTGATCGTTTCCGCCACACTCAACAATTTTTCAGTTATATGGTGGCGCCCAGTTTTTGTTTGTGGAAGAGAGAACCCAGATACAATGCACCTGGGAAGAGACCACCGACCTTCCGAAAGTAAACTGGGAAACTTTCTCACTTACCGGCGCGAGCAGGATTCGAACCCGCGCCGACAGAGGTGAGAGGCCGTGTGATTTTGAGCGCGATGCTCTAACCACTCGGCCACGGAGGCCCTGACCTTAAAGGAGACCGTCGAAACACCGCAAAATTGGAATTCTTATGTACGATGCACGAAAAAAGTATGTTGTTAAAAATGAGAGGCATAGTTAATACGTGCCTGGAAAACTATACAACAGATTTAGTTCCTCTCTAGTAGTTCTAATAAAACCCACATATAAACATTAGTACTGATAAATATCAACACATTTCATGCAATATTGAATTCCCGATAAAAATTACAGTTATTTGCAATTGCCTCGAACCGTGAAGATTCCTAGTCATCTGTGTTACGCAGACGAAGATAAAAAATCACTTAAATGAGGTATCCACTTTCCTTAAAATGACTAAGATAGGCAGGTTTTATCTTTATTGAAAGGTTAATCTTTAGCATATCACTAACGCTGTCGCTAAAGTAGTCCATTTTACAAAAAAATAAAAAATAAAAAAAAAATAACAACGGCATGCTAATTGCCTCTGATGGCTTCACAGACAAGATAAGTAACTCAGTCAATTGTTATCAAGTACAACGATTTTTAAACAGGTAAGGAAGAAAAACACGAGAATTTAAATGACACAAACATGATGGCTTCCCCTTTTAATCTTTTCTTTACAATGCACATCATTTTTAAATAAATGTATTTTCAGTGGGTTTGACCTCTAACATAATAGCAATAAATGTTTTTCGATATCTTTGTATAGCTAATCAAATAGCACTGCTATATGTGGTTGCGAGCACAGAAAGACATGTAATAGAAACAATGATATTATTCATATCGAAAAATTACACATTAATTTGTAGATCACTCTACGCTGGTTACAATGAAGACTCGTGTAATGGAATAACTCAATATATTCCTTTTTAGCAATAATACCTGGTTAGTTTTTACAATGTACATTCGTTTTCAACAAATTTGATCTCAACAAGATAAAGATCTTTAAATTGATGTTTAAAATGTTTGTTTTTACAATTTAGTAGTGATTCAACTGTACATAGGAATGAGATAACAGAAGAAACATACTCCCACACAGAACGAGAAAGACACACAAACAGACACACAGCAACGTCAGCGATTCTTTTATTACTTAACGTGTTGTTGGAATATTGCTGATTTATTTTTATCGTACAGCGTAAAACTTAGATATCACTAATTCTACACCAGAACGAATTAAATCCTCAAACTAAGAATTGGTTTTCTTTATTTAGGATTACTTTTGTTTTATGGCCATCGTATGAAATAAAATCTGCAAACGTTTTAATCAGGCTTGATAAAAAGTTAATGAAACCTAATTGCCAAATGATCCTATATGTGAAACTCCAAACAACTTCATATAAAAAAGTCCTCTACAGGACTAGAATGACATATTTTGATTTCAAACAAGAAATGTAATGTCTTTATATACTTTAGACGTTTTAAACTTCGAAACTGAACGAAATCTTATGTGAAATTATAGCATTCTTTTTCGTGAAATAAGAACAACATTATTTGATTATCTTACCCAATTAAACGTAGCAACATCTGCACGCATGCATTATTTCATGACGAGTTGTTTCCCGAGTATCAGTAAGTATAGTTGTGGACAGTCGATATTTATACTGCTGCAGTCATACAGTCAATAATGAACCTGGATTACTGACAATTTGGTGATAAAATTTTGATTTATGCATTCGACCCAGAACCTTAAGATAATTTTAATAGCAAAAAGGAGGTTGACGTATAGTCTTAACACTTCGGTTGTGAAAATAGTAGGGGTATCTGAATCAAAGATATTCACAACAAAAGAATCAATGTCCATATTTCTCCATCGCGGGTATAAAGATACCAATGGAACATATTTGCACAATCGGGGAAATGACTGCATTAGTCCATTGTTTTCGTATATCCATGATACAATAATCCAGTGATCAATTAAATGTAGAATCTATATTCTGTGATGTAACTTTTTTTTCATAAGTATATATACAAGCATTACATCGATCATTGGGTCAAATGCTGTCTGACGTGTTTCATATCTATTTTTCAGACCGTTTTATACACACTGAACTTGACTATGGATTACTCCGTTTACCTGATCAAGACATAGGGTTCACGGCAGGTGTGACCGGCCGACAGAGGATGTGTTTTCCTCCTCGGAACACATTCCCATATCTGATATATCCTGGGATCCGTGATTGTCCTACTCTTTATTTCTATATTTTAGGAGTTATGAGATTGATCACTGTTCGTTAACATCAGCTTTTAATATGAAACAGAATTTATTCAAAAACTTCCACTTGAGGAGAAAAAATATCTTGCTGTGGCCTTCAATTCGACATTTAGATATATCGACGACGTTTTGTCTATTAAGAATGATAACTTTTATTCATATGTCGAATCGATATATCCCTGTGAGCTCGAAATAAAAGATATAACAGAGTCGTCCACTTCTGCTTCATACTTAGATATTTTATTGAAAGTAGACATTAACGGGAAACTGATAACTCAACTGTATGCGAAACGGGATGATGTTAACTTCTCCATCTTCAACTTCCCATATCTATGTAGCAATATTCCATAATCACATGTATATGGTATTTATATATCTTAATTGATTCGATACGCAAGAGCTTGTTCTGCGTATGTTCAGATTTTAAATCGAGGTAATCTATTGAGAAACAAGTTGATGATACAAGGGTTTCCACAGTCTGAATTAAAGTCAGCATTTCGCAAATTCTATGGTCGTTATAACGATCTAATTCGTCAATCAACCTATCATTTGGTCAAACGGTGTCTGGCGTGTTTTATACTGATTGTTAGGCCGTTCTCGGCACATTGAGTTTGACTACAGATAACTCTGTTTACCTTAACAGGATATAGAGCTCACGACGGGTATGACCGGTCGACAGGTGATGCTTACTCCTCCTATGCACCTGGACACATAGTTACGAAAGTTCGTAGACGTAAACGTAGAGTAAATCTAGACGTACCGTATATTTACGCTATGGACGGTATTCACTAACAGTCGTAGACATAGATCTACGTCAGAAATAAATGTAACTCTACGTGTGCTATACTTGTACACTTGAACTTTAAGAATGAACAAAGCAAATGACGACTTGTCATTTTTATCGAAAAGTTCTTGCATAAAGACGTTACAAACCCTCTAAATGCATATAAGCTGGTTAGTGATGCAGAAATTAATTGCATCTATCTAGATTATCGTTTTCTTTTAGATCATCTACAATTGTGTGACAATTTTCAAAATTTTCAAGCCGATCTAATTTACCTTGCGTTTAGAAATAAATGGGAAGCTTATTATTTTAGTCATGCAGGATATTGTTTAAAAGAATATTTGCCATTTATCTTATTATATAGGAGGTATCTAGTATCTTTCAGGGTGATAAGCAAATACTGGTAGTCCAAAAAACCATTTGTTACCTTGTAACACCACAAAGAAATGAGTCTCTAAATAAATATTTCGTTAAAGATATGCATTTCATTGTAAGAACACAATTTTGTGAAATTTGTTTCAGAGAGCAATTGTGATGCGTTCAATCTTTCAGAGTGCCATTTCTTATTAACTATAATCTTACATGAGTCAAACCTTCATTCATAATGCAGCTATGAATCTTTCTACCGTTCACGATTTGTATGAAATTAACCTTTATTTGTGACCAGCTAGGTAAAAGTTTTTGCAGCATATATTACCAAACTTCAGGGATATTGCCTTCAACATACATATTTTATTGTAGTTTCCCCCATTTTACAAAAACATCATTGATAAAAGCTCATTCTGAAGGCTTCTCACATCAATGCGACACGTGTACTAATGCTCTTTAATACAAATTTAACCCAACAGCAGACTGTGTTGACAACTATTTAATATTTATCTATATTGTCCTCGTTTTAATATCAAGATGTTAAAATCATTCTAGAAATGAAAGTAACACATGTCAATATCAATGACAACATTAAAATTCCTCTAAAACTGTTATCTATTAACAAATATAATCACATGTACATAACTGTATGCAATGCATGTACTTAATGCCTTAAACATGTATTGCAACAAATTTTATTTTGATGAATATCAAACATTTTTTTTTTACAGTTTACTGTCAAATGGCCATATGAAATAAATGAATAAATAAATATATACGATGACATCAATGTAGCAGATGGACCACCAGCATGGATTGGTCATTGGGTAGAGTACACGACATTGGGTCCTGGGTTGGATTCTCAGTCCAGCTATATATTTTTGAATCATTCCTCTGCTTGTCCTTTCACATAATCAAGGCAATGGAAGATGAGCATTTCTCGGTTTCACAAAAGATTTTTCAGGCCATTACAACAATGTACCCATAGACCTAAAAATAACAGTATTACAAATGTCAGTAGTTTTTCATTTCATTTCATTTTATTCATTGGGTGAAATGCTGTCTGACGTGTTTCATACCGATTGTTAGGCCATTGTTAGCACACTAATTTTGACTACGGATAACTCCGTTTACCTGATCAGGATATAGGGCCCACGGCGGGTGTGACCGGTCGACAGGGGGTGTTCACTTCTCCTTGACACCTGATCCCACCTCTGGTATATACAGAGCTCCGTGTTTACCCACCTCTCTATTTTGTATTGCTCATAGGAGTTATGAGATTGATCACTGTTCGTTTTCTTCACCTTTCATTCAGGTATAAAATATCACAGAATGTCATAATTGTAAATTCAAAATAACAAATTGAAACCTGGCATAATCTATAGTACTATGCAATTATAACAATTAAAGAATAGGTGACTGTATGAATAACATGACAAATGATGATATCTTAATCTAAGGATAACCCATAAAAGCTTGAATTAGCTTATTCCCAATGGGGTCCTCATATTTATATTTTATATATGATCAAAAGACAAAAAGAATAATTATTATATGACTAAGAATTGGAATTTTTGCAGGTTTTGATTAATAGTTGCCTATGCATTGAAAAATGACAAGCTTCAGACATATATTGCAGTATACTGCTATCAAATTTCATAAAGCTTGAAAAATACTTGCATTCCAACATAATTGTTAATTAAATAAACTGTAAAATTGTGATAATACTGATAATACTGATTTTATTGTATATTTATATACACCATATCTGATAAGAATTCAGCAAGTATCACCTACAATTTTTAATTTTGATAATTTATAACCCAAGGGCCCATATTAAGAAAAATATTCCAGATTACCCCAATGTCAACTTTAGTATTTCTTCATTACCCATTCCCCTTGTAATGAACTTGGCTTCTTTCCAAAACATAATTCAAATTAAAACTCTTTAACCAAGAATGGTAAGTTTCAATTAAAGACATACATGTTTCAAAATAAAAAACGATTTTTGTGACATTTCAGGTACAATTCACTTGCATTCTATTTTGTTTCTACAAAATTCTCAGGTTTGATTTAGTCCAGAGTTAACATATTTTGATAATTCCTGGTTGTGGCAAGTGCATATGTAAAATCAGCTGATATGTACTGCAGTAAGCTATATAAATGGGATTTTATTGTAGCAAAGAAGGTGAGAAAAATCTTTAGCACAATTGAGTACCATTCAAATTACATTACTAGTTAAGTAATCTAACCACTGAGCTACTCAGGCTGACATATAAAGTATGGTATTACTAAAATATTTATAAATTTAAAGGGGCATATTTGCTGTGAAAGTAATGCCAACCTTTTCTCTCTCTCAAAAGCTCTCAATGACAAAGGAATATGTATTACTGACTAATAAAAATATTTCTTTTGTAAAGGGAAAAAAGCCACAAAAACAAAAACAAAACCTAATAAAACTACATTTGATAACCGCTTTTAGTTTAAAGAAATTTATACTAGCAAGATAATAAGTATTTAATCACCAAAATTACATATTCATTTGCCTGCTTTGAGATTAAAGGGTGATAATGGAATACTTGTGCTACTACTGAAATATATAATATAGAACAATTTTTATTGAATTCAATATTTGGTGACAAAATTAGAGCTAATGCCCCTTTAAAATTAATTTTGAAATCGTGCAAGAATTCGTCATATTTGATGTTATTGATTTGGGAAAAGTTTTGCGATTTCAAGTCTACTAAAAGTTGTGCATATTTTATTTGAAGAAGCTACATCTAGTCTATACTTGGATTTTTCAACACCTGAATATAGACAGAACTCTATGATTAAGTCGTTAAAACAGGTAGTGACAGGTCCATCGCCAAACGCTCGGCATGAGGTGTGAATGTCACGGGTCCTCGGGGGTGACCTTAAAACGGATTACCCGTGTCACAGTAGGTGTGGCACGCTAAAGAACCCTCACAGCTCAATAACCATAAGCGCCAAGCATAGGCCTAAATTTGAAGCCCCTTCATTGATATTGGTGACGTCTCCATGAAAGGTGAAGATAACGAACAGTGATCAATCTCATAACTCCTACAAGCCATACAAAATAAATAGCTGGGCAAACACGGACCCCTGGACACACCAGAGGTGGGATCAGGTGCCTAGGAGAAGTAAGCATCCCCTGTCGACCGGTCACACCCGCCGTGATCCCTATATCCTCCATATGAGTGAAAATTCTCGATTGAGACGTTAAGCAAGATACAACCAATCAATCAATCAGGGATAGGCTCTTTAAACCAGCAAGGGTCATGGACGATATTCCTTCCACATCGTGCCGCCAGATCCTTAAGCTCAAATTTACAGACAAAGGAATTGATGCCGTCAACATAAGCAACTTTCTTCGTCATAAAAAGGTTCAGTCGTGTATTCCAACTTATTTTAAGTTCAAGTCTACACCCTGTATTTCCTACAGCGGTACTTCTTCTATTGCATCCAAACTTTTTAATTATAAGGAAACTTTGCAGTGCCTAGATATAGACCATCTTATACGTAATCCACAAACGTGTTCTTGTTCTTCACCTTCTTTCAACTATAGTCCAGCTGGACATGTCATTACTGGTGATGTTGATATAGTAGAAAATGAGGACATCAAATCACTTATTCTAAAAGGTCCTAAATACAGAGAACCACGGTCTTTTAATTGGCGACAGAACTTCATCTCTATGATGAATTATGTCGAAGATTATGCCAGACGATGGGCTAAATATGAAAAAGAACTTGATAGGTTGTCAGAATGGGTTAAAAGCATCAGAAGAATATTCAAATCACACATTAGACATATGAAAACCAAAGTACGTATCATCTATCCTTCTGTGTTTAGCAAACCAGAAGTGATAAAAGAATTATATAGGTTACATGAGGAATATGTTTTGGTTCCAGTTGACAAAGCTAGTAACAACATTGTCTATGTTGGTAAGGCTCATTATTACAACTGTATTTTAAACGTACTTGGCATTAATTCCACATTTGGTAATCGTACTTATACTACAACTACCCTTTCAAAACAGCAAATTCTTCAAAACCATGCTTCAGTTTTAGACACATTTAATATACCAGTCAATGGGTAAAATGAATATGGGTTACCGTACCTATACTGGATTCCTAAACTACATAAACCCCCTTACAAACAAAGATACATTGCTGGATCCAGTAAGTGCGCTACCAAGCCCCTATCTTTGCTCCTCACGAAAATATTAACAGCTGTAAAGGAGAAACTTCAAACTTACTGTGCGACTACAGATAGCAGAAGTGGTGTTAATCAAATGTGGATTCTAAAAAATTCTAAAGAACTTTTAGTAAACTTGAAATCGCAAAACTTTTCCTACATTAATAACATCAAAACCTATGACTTTGTAACACTATACACGACTATTCCTCACGATAAATTAAAGTCTAGATTTTTTTGACATCATAGAGAGTTGCTTCTTCAACACAAATGGAAAAATGAAATATACATATCTAGTGATCAGTCATCCAAAAACTTATTTTGTTAAACACCTCACTGATTTCGCGCACAAGTACTCTGAAGTTGACATAAAAAATATGCTAGAGTTCGTTATCTAACCTAATCTGTTGGAATTCCCATGGGCACGAATTGTGCTCCTTTGTTAGCTGACCTGTTTCTATGTTCATATGCAGCAGAATTTATTCAAAAACTTATACGCGAGAAGAAGAAATCTCTTGCTATGGCCTTCAATTCGACATTTAGATATATCAACGACGTTTTGCCCATTAGCAATGATAACTTTCATTCATATATCGATTCGATATATCCCTGTGAGCTCGAAATAAAACATATTACAGAGTCGTCCAGATATATCCATGTGATTAATACGAGATTTTAATAATCCTCTTACACTTTTAATCCATTCTGACAAGGCATCAAGTTCTTTTTTTATATTCAGCCCATCGTCTGGCATAATCGTAGATATAAGTAATATTAGAGATGAAGTTCGGTCGTCAATTGAAATACTGGGGTTCTCTGGATTGAGGAGCTTTTAAAAGAAGTGCTTTCAGGTAATCAAGTTAACTATATTGATATGCAATTGTAAATTTGTAGGAGATACAGGCTGCAGACTTGAACTTGAAATATTTTGGAATACATGTACATGACTGAACTTGTTTACGACGAAAAGTTTTCTTTGTTATTAAATTTGAGTTTAAGGAACTGGCGGCATGATTTGGAAGGAATATTATCCATAATGGTTCCAAGAGCCTGTGATGGATAGTTTATCAAACCTCCTTGTCCATTGAAAAAAAAACCCAATTCATTATAACCAATCTTCGTTATTTGCAAGGTGAAGATAACGAACAGTGATCAATCTCATATATCGTTCCCGTTGGGATCTGGGTTAGAATAGGTCCTCAGTACCTCTGACTTGTCGTAAGAGGCGATTAAATTGGGCAGTACTTCGGATGAAAATGCAAAACCCGAGGTTACGTGTCATAGCAGGTGTGACACGATAAAGATCCCACCCTGCTAAAAGGACGAAAACGACGAGCATAGTCCTAAATTTTGCAGTCCTTCACCGGCAATTGTGAAATCTCCGTATGAATGAAAAATTCTCGAGGGACGTTAAACAATATAAAATCAATCAATCGTCATATCAAAAAAGAAATGTTTGTTATTTTCCTCTCATGGTAAATGAAATGATTTTGTAATAAGCGTGCTTTTTCAATGAACACGACTTACTGTTTATTTTTCTACTATCTTTTAGCAACTGTTCATTAAGAAGTCACAAAGAGTTCTCGTCTACCAGTAAGGGATACAAGAATCCGATATTCTACTCTGTCAGATACGGGACTGGCACGAGCCGGGTAGCATTGTTCAATTTAAAACAAGTGCAGTTAAACGCAGAAAACTTGTACACATATACATTGGTATAGACAAATATATTTACACCCTTCGTTTCTGATTTGTTTTTAATATCTAATATACTAGGAATTCATCTACTTTAATGGCACACAAGGTGAACTCTTGACTTTAATTCACAAAAAACTGTTAGCTCATCATTTCAATTGTCATAATACGATACCCCTCAAAACAGGGTTTTGTTCTTCATGGAAGGCTATTCGAACGCTTCTATTGTTTGAAGAATGTACTCAACAAAACAAGTTTTCTTTTTGAGGTGAATGAGGGTACGTAAAGGGTGTTCAGAAAGAATCTTTTAGATAAAACAAAACATTGATTTCCTACGTTCCTTACGGGGAATCCTAATAATACGATACTGACACGTAGGCCTATAACTGGTATAAAAACAGAAGCCACAACCCTCTTTTAGCATTTAGTCCGGGTGCCTTGAAAAAATCGATTCATATGATTGAAAAGTACATGTGTTTGCGGTAAGATTATTCATTATTGCTACTAATTCTCCTACATATATTAAAAAACTTTCACATTGTTTATTTTGTTTGTTTCATTTTTGTTGCATACAAATTTCTTTTTAATCATTTGTAGCCCCAGTAGTGGAAAATGCAATGCATTATATCTCAGACCAAAAATCACACCTAAGGGGAATGTATGGTACGACGATGTCCCAGTCGGGGTATATCAACTGCAGTAGATTGTGGCCAAAATGTAAAAAGAGACAGGATTTGATGGGTTTTTAAAAATCACTTTCTTTGGGCTACTGCCGCTACACGCATATATGCTGCAGGTGTTGACGAGCAACTTATAGAGGAAAAAACTGGTCAAAGGTCATCTGCAATTCGCAACTACAAACGCACCTCCGGGGAACAATTACAGAGTGTAAGTGATTTGATTCAGAAACCGTCCACAGTGTCCCCGCCGGAGCCGAAGAAAGCGAAGCTCAATTTGGATTGGGAAAAGAAATAACATCACTGTTGGGGATGTAACACTGAATTTGCAACTTTACTTTACATGTGTTTAAATGAATGATTGTGACACGGATTTATAACTGTGGTGCCTACACGATTTCATATAAGGTAAAATCGGATTATACATGAAACACTCATTTCATATAATTTACTGGAATATTTCATGCCTTGAATGTTGTATTTGATGAATAATAAATATGTTTTCTCGCACAACGAAGAGTGGTTTTTGTTCCTGGTTTTTACTGTCAGTCCAGTATTTCTCATAATATTGGCCTGCTCTGAATAGTACTGGACTATGTTAAGTAAAGTATGAAAAATAAAGTACGGTCAAGACAATGAACTGACGTCACAACAATCTTTTAAATGATGTTACACAATTCATGGCGAATAAAATCAATCCACTTAGAATGGCTATTACTTTACAGAAATATTTCTATAACTTTACATCAACTATTCTAAGTTGTTGACAAAAGCTTAAATTTTCTTGTCATCATTTTTTAAAGATGCTCCATGGTCCCCTCTTTTATAGTAATTGATATGGTATCACCTCTCATGACAATTGTTTGTAAAATCGCATCACAACAGTCTTTACTGTAATGGGTTTACATTCGCTTAATATATATTTTCTGTTACTTTTCTTTTGGAATCCAAATTGCTTTCTTCCTCGACAATGAATATATGTTTGTTGCAAACTAATTCGATCGGTTTCTAAGTACCGGTTGTACGCCTAATTACTACCAAATCTGGAGCTTCGTCAAGGTCAAAGGCTATATATTCCGTTGGAAGTAACAGAGGGGTCAACGAGATGATGTTTTAGTACCTAAAGTTTGTTTGTATTTCTAAATGATTCATACAAATATGAATATAACCATTGACTATTTTCTTTGCTGTTTTATTGGGTAATAATGGTAGCAATCATTGCAGTAAAAAATTGCATGCCCGGCTAAAGTGGTTTATGTTTTTTCTGCAGCGTTTACAACTTTGATAACTCGATAAAAAAAACAAAGAAAGAAAGCATTTCATTGTTCAAATAATTCACTAAATATCGACTATAGGAATCCAGAACATTACTTCAATAAATCATTTCTTATCTGTTAATGAGAATATATATATATATATATATATATATATATATATATATATATATATATATTAAAGGCAGAAGTAACAATCTTTTGCTGTGACCTTCAACTCGACATTTAGAGCTATCAACGATGTTTTATCTATTCGCAATAATAATTTTCATTGATATATCGTTTCAATATATTCCAGTGAGCTCGAAATAAAAGACACCATCTACTTTGTATTTAGATATTTTATTAAACATAGATGTTAACGGCAAACTAACTCAACTTTATGACAAAAGGTGTGGTATCAGCTTCTCCATCGTCAACTTCCCATATCTATGCTACATTCCATAGTAAGTTGTATATCGCATTCATTCAATACTCAATAGCTTGCTCTATATATGATCAATTTTTAATTCAAGACAGACTATAAACAAACAAATTGATGTTGCAGGGGCTTCAACTGTCTCGTTTGAATTCAGCATTTCCAAATATTATGGTTGTTAAAACAATCTAGCCAGCCAATACAACCTGCCATTCGGTCAAATGTTGTCAGACGTGTTTCATAACAATTGTTAATCAGTTCTCTACACACTGATATTTTCTACGGATAACTCCGTTTACCTGACCAAGGTATAAGGCTCACGACAGATGTAACAGGTCGACAGACGATATTTACTTCTCCTATGCATCTGATCCCAAACTTGGTATTTGGTCAACTCTTAATCTTGTATTCTGTATAGGAGTTGTCAGATTGACCACTGTTCGCTATCTTCATCTTTTTGTTGTTTGATAGACAATACCTTGTCCAGTGTATAATCAGTTTTTAAATCGAAGTAGGTTACTGACAAATAAGTTGATGTGACAGGATTTGCAATAGTCTCCATTAAAATCAGCATTTCGCAAGTTCCATGGTCATCACAACGATCTAGTTTATCAATACAACCTGTCACGGGGTCAGATGCTGTCTGGCGTGTTTTATATTAATTGTTGATTTTGATTATGGATTACGCAGGTTAGCTGATCCACATATAGGGTTATGGCGGGTGTGACAGGTCAACAGGGAATGCTTACTCCTCCTAGACACTTGATCCCACCTCTGATGTGTCCGGGGGGGGGGGGGTCCGTGTTTGGCCAATTATCTATTTTGCAATGCTTATAGGAGTTTTGAGATTGATCACTGTTCGTTTTCTTCACCTTTCATCTAAATAATTTACTACTGTTGTATTTTGTCATTATCAACATAATTTACTACTGATATAGTTTGTCATTATCTACATTATTTACTACTGCTATATTTTGTTATTTTCTACATGATTGACTACTGCTGTCATAACAGGATTGATTGGAGAGCACATTGGGCCTCTACGATTCAACATTATGGAAGGTATTCTGAACGAAGTAACCAATCTAATTCTTGATAACAAAGAGTAAATATGTACCAGTTTTCAATTTTAAAAAGTGACAGTCATTGTTAAAAACATTTGATTATTGATTTTTGTTATGTTGTTATGTTAATTTGATTATTACGGAATTGAAAATGCCACTTGAGGATTCTGAACACTATGCAATCCCTTTTCTGGAATTCAGTCCTGATAAATTTTAAGTTAGCTTTCAGGTGGCATATCCGATGTAAATGTGCAGAGTATGACCAAACATTGCGCTACCGTGACCACGATGACTACCTACTTGGAAATTGCGCGGATCTCTGTAACTAAACCCAATAGGCATTCTTCTTACTACCATACTTCCTTTTCCCTTTCTTTTCTAGCGTCTGTCGGTAAACATAAGGGCTATACTAATACTCGTAATAGATTGACATCATATACTGATTACAAAATGGAGGTAATGATTCTTATGCATTTGAGATCAACCCTTGATTGATTGCATGTCTAAGTTAAAAATCATTTCAGCAAATTGTCAGGGTCTGCATGACTTTAAGAAAAGAAAAGATGTTCTGCAATGATTCAGACAACTACAATGTAACATACTATGTCTTCATGACACACACTTTACTGTAGATATGGAAGAAGACGTAAGAAATGAATGGGGATATGATGTTTACTTTAATTCCCTTTGGGTCTCAATCTAGGGGTATAACTAAATCATTCAACAATGATTTCGAATACAAAGTTCTTAAAAATGACGGTGTGTAATTAAAGTTTTTAAAAATGTAAGTAACAACTCAGGTAATTACCTTGTATTAGATATTAACTTAGGTTATGTACGGGCAACTTTAGCTATAATTTATGGTCCAAATGAAGATGATCCCTCCTTTGATAGAATGTCTCTAAAGTAATTAGTGACTTTGAAAATGATAACAGTATTTTAGTTGGTGATTTTAATTTAGTTTTAGATATAGATAAAGACTATCATAAATACCTTCATATCAATAATCCCGAAGCAAGAGATGAGGTATTAGAAATGAGTTTATCCCACAATTTATCTGATATCTTTAGAGAACTTCATCCTGCAAAAATAAGATATACATGGCGCATACTTTCTCATATCAAACTCAATGCTACAGATGGTACAAGAAAGTGATGCTATATCAAGTTATAAGTCAGATCATTCTTCCGTTTTCATAACTCTTAAACTTGATAGCTTTATACATGGAAAGGGACTGTGTAAATTTAATAATTCTTTGTTGCATGATTTGCAATTTATAAAAACTATTGAGACAATTGAACATGCTAAAGAAAATTATGCACTATCTGTGTGCAGCGGAAATCATCGCCAACATACCAAACTCGGAAATACAATTTACTATCAATGACCAACTTTTTTGAAACTCTTTTGAGGGAAAACCATATCTTACTCAAGCTTTGTCAAAGAAAGGTATTAAAAATTTAGAAGAAAAATATGAAGAAAATTTACAACAAATAAATGATAAAAAGAAGGAATTAGACATTTTTGGAAACCGCAGATTAATGGGCAATATAATTAGATCCAGAGCTAAGTGGACAGATAAAGAAGAAAAGCCCACAAAGTATTTTTTTTAACTTAGAAAACAGACACTATACAAACAAAATAATACCAAAATTAAAAAAGGATGAAGAAAGTTTGGATGAAATTACAAATCAAGAGGCAATTTTGAATGAAATTGAAATTTATTGTAAAAATCTTTATGAAAAGAAAGATGGAAGTGTTGATTCTGATCTTAAGGACATTTTTAATGATATTGAAGTGAAAAATTTCAATGATGCCCAAATAGATACTTCGAAAGGTACATTAACATATACTGAAGCAACACATATTTTAAAAAGTATGGCGAACAATAAAAGCCCAGGTAGTGACGGCTTTACAACAGACTTTTATAAAGTCTTCTGGAGTAAGATAAAGCATTTTTGTTTCTATCCTTAAACTTTGGATACAGTATTGGGAATTTTCAGTAAATCAGAAGCAAAGAATTATCACCTGTAACCCAAAAGAGGGTAAAAGTAAATATTTCCTAAAAACTGGAGACCAATAACGTTATTTAATGTTGCTTATGCAAGGTGAAGATAACGAACAGTGATCAATCTCATAACTTCTACAAGCAATACAAAATAGATAGTTGGGCAAACACGGACCCCTGGACACACCAGAGGTGGGATCAGGTGCCTAGGAGGAGTAAGCTTATAAAATGGATCTGGGTGTATTGTTAAAAGATCAAAATTACATTAGATATCATTATCAGTCCTGATCAAACGGGTTTCATACCAGGCAGATACCTGGGTGAGAATACTAGACTGATTTATGATGTTATGAATTTCAAGGAGGAAAATGACATTCCTGGGGTTCTCTTGATGATTGACTCTGAAAAATCATTGGATGCTGTTTCTTGGAAATTCATTCGTAAATGTCTAGATTTTTTAAACTATTGACCAATCATTCAACCTTGGATTGCAACCTTTCAACACAATATAGAATCTACAGTCACCCTAGCTGGATTCCTTTCAAGATTTTGAAAACCTATTCTATATGTCTCTGAAAGCCACCATAGATGAACTGAACAATGTTAATGCAACCTCTGGATTGTGTTGAATTTCAAAATAAATATAGCTCCAAAAAAGTAATAAACTGTCTTTGTGTCACGTTCCTTGTCAAAGGATTGGAATATGATTTTATGCTATTTTTATTTGACATTACATACCTCCTTTTGTTTCGGATATAGTATGAACAAATATGATTTTGATACTATATTGTGACCTTGATATTGTCCCAAATCTGCATATATGGTATGTTTTAGAATTGACTTCTTTGCATTAATGATCCCATTTGATTTAAACAGTGCAAAAGTTCAGGTAAATTTTCCATTGCCATTATTATAATTTGAAAATATATATTCTAAATATATTGATGTATTTGAAAAGTGCTGAGAGGAACCTCTGACCGTTATATTAATGGTATAGTATCTAAAGGAATGTGGGAAAAGTTCGTTGACGGACTGTTTAATATACACTTGCTTCCAGCACGTTTCATTTATAGGATTTTTATATCTTTCTACTTCATCATTAAAAGATCAGTTTGTGCCCTGTAGGCACCTGCATCTTTTCTCATTAGTAGGGCTCCTTAATATTTGTTCTCAAAATCACACTCTAATTGATCATGAATTGACGTCAAAGGAAATTACCATGTGGTAAGTGTTTGTAAGCTCGCCTGCAGTCAATAAACAGGTAATATTGTTTCCGTGTTTGACCGTAACACTCGTAATTCTTATTTATTTGAGGTGAAATTTCACATCAAAATTATAGTACATACCAATATATAAGCCCTTAAACCAATTACGCACCCACATAAGCAAATTTCAAGGAGTGAATGAGGTAATATTGTACATATTTAAACCCCAGTTATGTCCCCAATGTTGTTTTAAAAAAAATATCAGAATACATAGAAATGTTGCATGTGAGACGTTGACGCGCGTACGTGTGTGTGGTGTGTTTGTATTACATATCATAGTTATTTCGGATTTCAAAGATTTCGGTTGAGCATCACTGAAGAGACATTATTTGTCGAAATGCGCATCTGGTGCATCAAAATTGGTACCGTATAAGTTTTACATTATGACCCCTGGGTCGAGGCCTCTGCTGGTGGACTGTTAGTCCCCGAGGGTCTCTACAGCCCAATAGCTAAGTACCTGGTTTCTAGCTTGAAAATACGGATGTATATTTAATTGCTGTTATAAAATTTAGAAATTCACTTCAAAATTAATGATTATCTCCCTCATGCATAGCTCTTTTCCTTGGACGAATTTGGCTCCACTTTTTTGGCACGCTGTTTTTGGCTATAGTTAGCTCTAAAACTTCATAGTTATTTCGGAGTTCAAAGATTTCGGTTGAGCATCACTGAAGAGACATTATTTGTCGAAATGCGCATCTGGTGCATCAAAATTGGTACCGTATAAGTTTTACATACATTGGAGCCCCTGGTCTCTGCTGTGCTGTCAACCCAGCCCAATATGGGATAGATGAGCCGAGTATCCAGAAAGTCACACCTGGAATACTTAGTTGAATTAGACATGTAATAATGAACCTTGACATTTAAAGGGATGGCAAATGATATAATTAATACTATTATATATATATATATATATATATATATATATATATAATAGTTACTTTTCGCAATGATCGGTAAAAGTATAGGTAAAAAATAAAAATGAAACACGAAGACGTTTAGTAGACTAAACGTCTTCGTGTTTCATTTTTATTTTTTACCTATATATATATATATATATATATATATATATATATATGTGTGTGTGTGTGTGTGTGTGTGTGTGTGTGTGTGTGTGTGTGTGTGTGTTTGTGTGCTATTATGTGTGTACATGTGTCTTGATACAATTAATTAATTTATGACTTCGTACATTTACTAATGCTTCCAATTGCTACATTCAAAACAAATTTTGTACAATTATGACGATTATGTTGATTATATTAAAAGAAGAACGTGTATGTTGTCAAACTTCCTGATCATATTTATTGTGTTAATAAGAATATCTTCGAACCAAATCATATCCAATTATGAATAAGTCAATGCAAAATTTCCTGCATTTCAAAATCATGTTACATATATCAACTGAAATTTAGCTTTGCGTATTGCATCGTTTACATTTGTTGTAAAAGGTAGAAACAGTGAATGCACCTGCTAACAATCCGTGTCATGCAGTTTTCCTCATTTACATAGTTAAAAAATATAACAAACACCAAAAATAAAACAACAACAAACGAAACATATATGAAACATTGTCATGTGTCAGAATAAACCCTGTAACCAGCAGAAATCAATCACAAAGTATTTCAAGATAACAATTTATTCAAAATTTTTACAGAAAAATATACAAATGAATAAATTACTTACATACAGTACATCTAACCAGAGTTCACATAGCGATGTTCAATGCTGATTTACTGCCGAGCTGAATTCATACATGAGAATATGAACTGTCATAAATCGGCTGTTACACCCAAGTGAAACCCCACATGTAAAAGTCGAAATGTAAGTCTATAGACTGCTTCACCAATTCTCATCGAGTGTTTCTAACCACAATATTTACAGTGAAAAAGTGAAAATAACAAACAGTGATTAATTCCATACTTCATATAAAGAATACAAAATTAAGAGAAAGGCAAACACAGACACTCTATTAAAGTATACTAAACTGAAGTTACGAGATACATGTTTCCTAGAGCGTATAGTGTTTTATGACAAAACATGTATCGCCTCATCTTTATATTCAAATCAAACAAACATCGTACTCAACTAAAGCGTCTAGAATCTTTTTAGATCACAGTGTTGTTCATGTACAAAGTATTAAACGCAATATGTGATAAAATCCAGGAGCAATTACACACGAGAAGGTACAACATTTGATATCACTTTTCAAATTCCAATTTGAAACTGGCACTCTTTTCAAGTATCATCCAATATTGCAGATTCTTTGAAAATCATGATCGGCTTTCACGCTCCGCCAATTCTGAAAGGAGTGAGATTGACCAAAGTCAACCGATTGTTACTTAGGTATGTAGGTTTTAATTTACCTGTTCAAACAAAACAGTGCCGATTTTACAATTCCGCGGATATCCACCAGCTTCCACACATATATGATTGGGTTCAACGTAGAATTTATGCAACACAAACCAAACAGTATGCCCCTGAGTCTAGTAGGGAACGTATCACGCCATGAAAGTGTTACAACAAGTGGTCCTGTAAAAATAAGAAGGACCGTGATCAAGAGACCCACCAGGTACAGTGTACTCATAACCTTTTTACGTGTAAGTGTACCAATCTGATTAGAAGCTTCACCGCGCGATCTTATTGGTCTCACTCTGACCTGATGTGGCAGACATGAAAAAACACATGCCTTTTGAGAGGGATGTGGCTCTATCGTGTGAATGTTGATTGTTTCAATTACTTGTAAAGCGTTGGAGTCGCCAGTGGGACTAATTTTCCTGTATGTTTTCAGCATATATACAATAGTAACTAGGTACAAAATCACTGTAGAAAATAGCAGAGACGTGGTTAAAAATCTGATATATATTGTGTATGCCTGATAGTGACCATTATAGACATATGATATTATATCACTGCCAGGTGAAGCCGGGTGTGGCGAAATGAAGATACAGTTGCTTATCAATATAGCTATCCAACCACTTACACATACAAAGTACCTCCGGTTTTGTTGAAAAATTAGAGTGTTCCATTTTTCTTTACAAATGACCAAAAACCTTTGCAAGCTGATCAAAAATGTGTGATAGAGCGAGATATAGAGTCCTGTTGTCGTTAAAAGAACATTCAATACTGCAAAAGCTTTGCTTGTCTGAAAAGCTGGATGAACTGTGCGAAGGATACCAAATATGAATCCCAACCCTACCAAAACATCACTCACACACAATATCAGTACCAAGAAATGGTAAAGGTTAAGTCTAATCTTCTTTTCCTTGACAATAAGAACTAATATACCACTATTGAACACAAGAGTAAGAATTCCAACGAAAAGAAAGAAGGCATTGATAGGTATTGAATAATGGTCTTGTTCAACATGAGGGGAACAGTTGAGGGATATATTTGGTCGACAGTCTCGACTTGTCATTCCATTCACATTTGCCATGTTGTAGGTTCTGTGAAGTTGAGACTCCTTAATTCAGTGCTCCACTGACTACCAGGATCCGTGGAAATTGCAAACTCTCTGTCTCCAACTGAAATGACATTTTAATGAAATTTTATGTGACAATTCCAAACTTTCATGAGAAACTGAAATGAAATTGTTATAATATTTTATAAACATGATAACATGCTGATACGCCAAACTCGTTTATGTTGAAGATGGGTACAACTGTACATGGATTTTATGGATGAAGCCTTCATGCATACCTGGCAAAATTTTCTTGAAGTAAACATAACGAATACTTATCAATCATCTAAATACTATAAACAATATGGAATTTTGAAGAGGACAGACAGACAAGGACCCTTTTGTATCATGCGGTCAAGATTTGATTTTTTCTGCAAATTGATGACACGAGTTTCCCCCACGGCTACCTTTATTGTGTTGAACATTACATCTTAAAGTGTTCACTACCTAACGATGAAAATAAACTTGAACGAAATAGCATTTTTATCAGTGCTGTCTACGGAGCAGGTCGGGGTTCAATTTTTGTCAATTTCGCATATATAAGTGGTAGAGATTAATTGACATCTGAACTGTATGACAAACGGGATGATTTCAGCTTCTCCATCGTCTATTTCCCATATTTATGTAGCAATATTCCATTATCACCTGCATATGGTGTTTATATCTCTGAATTGATTCGATACGCAAGATGTTGTTCTGTGTATAGTCAGTTTTTAAATCGAGGCAAGCTACTGAAAAACAAGTTGATGGTACAGGGGTTTCAACAGTCTCGATTGAAGTCAGCATTTTGTAAATTATATGGTTGTTATAACGATCTAGTTCGTCAATTAAACCTGTCATTGGGTTAAATGCTGTCTGAGATGTTTCATACCGATTGTTAAGCCGTTTTTGGCACACTGATTTTGACTACGGATAACTTCATTTACCTGATCAGGATATATGGCTCACGGCGGGTGTGACCGGTCAACAGGGGATGCTTACTCCTCTTAGGCACCTGGTACCACCTCTGGTGTGTCCAGGGATCCGTGTTTGCCCCACTATCTATTTTGATTTGCTTATAGTAGTTATGAGATTGATCACTGTTCGTTATCTTCACCTTTCATCAAAAGTATGATACCACCTTTCCCCCTCCCACTGCAATGAAAAGTACCCCTTTTCCTGAAATTATATCCTTAAAAATACGGAGGTACGGAATGAAAAGGTGAAGGAAATGTTTTTCTCACATAGAATCTTCAATAAATTTACCTCGTAAATATACGAAGTCATGTCATCTAAAAAAGAAATACAGTTCGTGTCTATAGACTTTCAAACAAACTGTTGAAAGATCTGATCACCAAAGACGATGAAAATATTGTCAATGAGAAACTCCAGCATACTTTTTATGTCAATCACTAATCTGACATTATGTAAAGAAAAAAATGTTCCAAAATGGGATTAATGCGTTCACATATTTACAAAATATGCATAGAATTCCTTCCCATAGCGAAACACTTGGAATTCAAAGAGATGGAACATCACATTTGTTACTATAAAAAAGTTCAAGATCAACATTACCTAAGAAGTTTGTGTTTTCTGGTTTATTTTAGAAACTTTGTCAACATGATATGCTTGATCATAAACAGTTTTCAAAATATAAACAACTTTAAAGTAACTTCAAAAGTTCTAACTGCTGTTTGATAAAACTGTATACAGGCAAGTTACTTTTCTGTGGTAAATTGAAGTCATCAGAGACACTCAGTATGCAGAGGAAAAAACTGCACAAAAGTTTGATTATCTGTAAAAATGGAAATGCTTTGAATTGCTTTATAAAGTCGGACCAGAGAATATATATGTATTGTTTTCCGAAGGACCCAAACTTTCAGAAAATTTGGATGCGCCTAAGTTGAAAAGATACGGTTTTGAACCCTCTAATGGCGCGTAACCTATGTGAATGGAATTGACTTTTTATTATTATCATTATACAAAATTTAGAAAGCGCTAAATATAATATAAAATTACTCTAAAGCGCTGTACATAAAACACCGATGGACATAAGAGTATAAAACTTACTTAATAAATACTAGAGCTTAAAGTGCAAGTTAAAAAAACGTTTAAGAATATACATATAACTTTAAAAGGACTAGTAATGTTCACATGTAAAATTGCTGTGTTGTCCATTGTAATAAGGTCAATTTAAAAATGAGCAATTCTAAATAAACACTAAGAAGAATCTGGGTAAGCAATGGTAAAAAGGTAAGTTTTTGATAACTTTTTAAAACGAATAAAATTCCTCTCAGATCTCAGGTCTTGGGGTAGATTGTTCCACAGTGTAGCACTCACCACGTCGAACCGTCTGTGCCCATATGTCTTTGTATGTGCAAGTGACTGCACCAGAAACATAGATTTTCTACAAGGTGTGTAAAATGTTGACAAGTTCTTGTAAATGCAAGGTGAAGATAACGGTGATCAATCTCATAACTCCTACAAGCAATACAAAATAGATGGTTGGGCAAACACGGACCCCTGGATATACAAGAGGTGGGATCAGGTGCCTAGGAGGAGCAAGCATCCCCTGTTGACCGGTCACACCCGCCGTGAGCCCTATATCCTGATCAGGTAAACGGAGTTATCCGCAGTCAAAATCAGTGTGCCAAGAACGGCTTAACAATCGGTATGAAACACGTCAGACAGCATTTGACCCAATGCGAGGTTGTATTGACGAACTAGATCGTTATAACGACCATAGAATTTGCGAAATGCTGACTTCAATCGAGACTGTTGAAATCCCTGTACCATCAACTTGTTTGTCAGTAGCTTACCTCGATTTAAAAACTGACTATACCCAGAACAAGCTCTTGCATATCGAATCAGTTGAGATATATAGACACCATATGCAGGTGATAATGGAATATTGCTACATAAATGTGGGAAGTTGACGATGGAGAAGCTGAAATCATCCCGTTTGTCATACAGTTGAGTTGTAATGGCGATGTTCCATTTAAAGCTATAAAAGTCCGTAGCAGCTGTTTGTACTGGATTCGTTGTTCTACAGGGAGCCAATGTAAATTTACTAACATGGGTGTTATGTGGTCATATTTTTTTTATACGTGTAATGATCCTGGCGGCAGTGTTTTGAATCCTTTGGAGTCTAGTCAAGGAACTGGTACTTATACCGTACAGTAAGGCATTGCCATAATCCAAACTAGAGATCACAAGTGAACATATAAGGGTCTTACAAGCACTCTCCGATATTAACGGTCATATTCGGCCAATATTACGTAG
Source organism: Ostrea edulis (assembly GCF_947568905.1). Taxonomy (NCBI): domain Eukaryota; kingdom Metazoa; phylum Mollusca; class Bivalvia; order Ostreida; family Ostreidae; genus Ostrea; species Ostrea edulis. The sequence continues at coordinate 30,014,464 of NC_079170.1, forward strand.
TTGATAGTAATACGATTTATGCGATGCTTCGAACCTGGTGGTCCATATTTAGCATAAAATCGAAAAAGATTCCTAGGTTTTTTCACACATTATGAAACGTTAATTTTGGTTCCGTCAAAGTTGATGCTGAATTCATTAAAATAATTAACCCTGTGTTTTACTGCGAAGACAATAAGCTCCGCGTTTTCTTGATTTAACTTTAGGAAGCTGGAATGCATCCAAGAACTAATATCAGATAGGCAAATTTGCAAACGAGATGTTATGTTAATCCAGTTGCTGGTAAGTGTTATTGCCATATATAATTGAGTATCATCTGCATAGCACTGTAAACTATGTTTACGGCATATATCACAAATTGGCTTAGCAAACAGGCTGTATAGCTTTGGTCCGAGGACCTACCCCTAAGGAACACCAAATTCCAGATGAAAGTCTCTGGATTCTGACCAACCTATACCAATGCGTTAATATCGATCACTGAGGTATGACCGTATCCATGACAAAGCCACACCGCACTTGAAGGCTCTTTTTGCATTTAATATTAATTCAGAGAGTGCTTATTGATATGGAATAAAAGAATTTCATATTATATGAAATGATGAAACAATGGATATGATTCAAACACGTAGCATCGTGTTTGGTTTTGTATTTTTTAAAAATGTAGGCAGTGTTAACATTTTAGCAGTTTAACTCGTACTTTCACACAACTACATGATTAGATGTATATCACTTATTCATGAAATTATACTAGTCTGTATCAAACTTATCCGTCCTTCTGGTTACTTAAGATAAAATATAGCGATATTAGAAGATCTTATAAGTTGTAATGATTGATTTTGATTTATTCAGAAATACCAGAGATAGTGATGAATCAGCATAAGCAGAGCCGTCATCATTAATCTTTAACAACACCAGAAACATCAGACTTCTCGTTATTTGCTATCAGTAAAAAAATGAAAAGGAAAGAAAACGAACAGTGATCAATCTCACAACTCCTATTAGGAATACACAATTAAGATTCAAGGTGAAGATAACGAACAGTGATCAATCTCATGATTCCCACAAGCAATACAAAATAGTTAGTTGGACGAACATGGACCCCATGACATTTAAAACATCATGTAGAAAGATGTGGGCCTCGTACAGGCATGGGACATTGCTTTTCAAAGAATGAACCAGAGAAGAGGTTAAATTCACAATGGCCTATATTTCTGCAGTTAATCCCCTTACACAGGAAGTTGGGGGTAGGATACCATTTCACAAAGTAACTTAAACAAACGGTGTACATGTTATTAAATTATTTTGTATGTTGTTTTGTTGCATTTATGATAAGTACAATATTTTCTTCGTTCGATTTTATGCAAAAACATTTTAAAATGTACATTTTGTCAAATATTTTAGAGTTCTGAAAGAGCGAAGGTCGTTAAAGCCGAATATGAAATTTATCTATTTCCAAGTTATAATACAATGGATGCAGATAATTTCAGAAGTAATTTTTAAAAAATAGGCACATGTCATTGGTTTTCGAAAAAAAGTGGGAGTTTATTTCACAATATTGTCTGAAAAGTATTGTTAAACACATTCTAGCCTCTAAATCGTGTGTGTGTGTGGGTGGGTTGGGGGGGATGAGGGGTGGGGGGGGGGGGTGAGGGGTGGGGTGGGGGGTGGTCAGGGTTGATCATTCAGTTCAATTTATCAATATTTTTATGTTTTCACTACAATCACAGTTTTTTTTAAGCTGAGGAGCTCTCTTTAGGTCTAACTTTGTACGTAAAGTGAACGTTGTATATAATCCTAAAAAGGGAGAATACCACGTTTTGCTACGAACCTCATGAGTATTTTTGTGGACATTTCAAATATGCAATGCAGGTCAAGCTGTGCAATATTAGTTGATTTACAGAATGAAAGGTGAAGATAACGACGAATGATCAATCTCATAATTCCTATACAAAATATAGATTAGAGAGTTGGGCAAACACGGATCCTTGGATATACAAGAGCTGGGGTTATGTGCCTAGGGACAGTAAGCATCCCCTGCCGACTGGTCACACGTGCCCTTAACCCTATATCATTCAAGTAAGTGGAGTAATTCCTAGCCAGATTCAGTGTACCAAAAGATGTCCAACAACCGGCACGAATCATTCCAAACAGTGCTCGACCCAATGACAGGCTCTATGGGCAAACCAGATCGCCACAACGATCGCAGAACCTGCGAAATGATGACCTTAAACGAGATCCTCGAAACACCGCAATATTCAACTTGTACAATACACGAAAAAGGTACGTTGCCAAAAACGGAAGGGATAGTTGCTACATGCCTGGAAAACTATATCTCCAAGTTAGTTTCTCTCTGGTACTTCTAATAAAATCCACATATAAACATTAGTACTGATAAATATCAACACACTTTATGCAATATGGAATGCCCGAATAAAATTTGCAGTTATCTGCAACTGCCTCGAACTATGAAGATTGCTACTCATCTGTGTTATGCCGAAGAAGATGAAAACTCATTTTTATGAGGTATCCAGTTTGGTAAAATAATTCAGATAGGCAGGTTTTATCTACATTGAAAGATTAATCTTTAGCATATCACCAAGACCATCACTGGAATGACCCATTTTACGAAACATAACAACGGCATCTTGATTGCCTTTGATGTCTTCACAGACAATAGAAGTAACTTTTAAACATGTAAGGAAGAAAACAACGAGGATCAAAATTACACAAACATGATGGCTTCCCCTTTTAAACTTTTCTTCACAATATACATCATTTTAAAGTTTAAGTCAATGTATTTTCGGTGGATTTGACCTCTAATATAATCGCAATAAATGTTTGTTTTCCAATATTCTTGTATAGATAATCAATTATTACTCATATATTTGCTTGCAAGCGCAAAATACATGTGTCCTGTGTACGTTACCTTTAAATCACTCTACGCTTGTTACAACAAAACAATCAGGTAATGAATGAACTCAACATATTCCGTTTTATTTTTCGTGCCGAGTTTTAGGAATATTTGGTTAGTTATGACAATGTATTTTCGTTTTTCACGAATCCTATCTGAGCAAGATAACCATCTTCAAATTGATGTTCAAAATGTTTGTTTTACAATGTAGTAGTGATTTACATGTAACTGTGCATAGGAATGAGGTAACAGACGAAACGCACTCCCACACAGAAAGAGAAAAACACACAGACAGACACACACTGAAACGTCGGTGATTTTTTATTACCTAACATGTTGCTAAAATTTTGCTGATTTATTTTTATCTTACAATGTAAAAGTTAGATATCACTAATCCTACACCAGAACGAATTAAATCCTTAAACTGAGAATTATCTTCCTTTATATAGGGTTACTTTTGTTTGACGGCCATGTATTAATAAAATCCGCAAACGTTTTAATCACACTTGATAAAAAGCTAATGAAACCAAATTGCTAAATGGTCCTATATGTGAAACTCCAAACAAATTCATACAAAAAAGTCCTTTCCACAGGACTACAATGACATATTTTGATTTCAAACAAGAAATGCAATGTTTTGTATACTTTAGACGTTTTAATCTTCAAAACTTGACGACATCTAATGCGAAATTAAATAAATATGATAATCATTCATGAAATTAAAGCATTCTTTTTCTTAAAAAAGAACAACATTATTTGATTACTTTACCCAATTAAACGTAGCAATGCGAAATTAAATAAAGATGATAATCATTCATGAAATTAAAGCATTCTTTTTCTTAAAATAAGAAGAACATTATTTGATTACCTTACCCATTTAAAGGTAGCAACATCCGCACGCATGCATTATTTTATGACGAGTTGTTTCCCGATTATCAGTAAGTATAGTGGTGGACAGTCGATATTTATACTGCTGCAGTCATACAGAGTCAATATTATAATGAACCGGAATTGCTGACAATTCGGCGATGAAATTGTCATTTTTGCAGTATGTCTACAAGTTTGAGACAATCTAAACAGCTTAAGAAGAGGCTAATGTAACTTCGTAAAACAGAGAGACATGTAAAGTATTAAAACTTGGGATTTGATCCTTTTGTAAATAGTAATGATATCTAAATAAAGATGTTCACAACTATGGCATATCAAACATTGCAATATTTGATCTTTTCCATTTGTATTCTATATTTTCCATTTGTATTGTATAATTTTACATTTGCATTGTATAATTTTCCATTTGTATTGTATAATTTTCCATTTGTATTCTATATATTCCATTTGCATTGCATAATTTTTCATTTGTATATTGTATCCAGGGAATGTTTAGTTTGATTTGTTACGAAGAATTTCATTAGTTAACGTCACTGATGTACCACATCTCTAGACTTGCTTAGCACACAGGGCTGCATCGTCGCAAACCACTCACGCTCGAATAGAAGCACCCGTGGGTAACCGACGATGACAGGGCCGTAGCAATGACGGTTCTTTATCGTGCCAACGCCTGTGCAGCGATACGGAATATCTGTTTTTAAGGTCATTACGGAGAGAACCGTGATTCTCACTTTTAAATGCCGAGTGTTTGGCAAAGGAGCAATCACTGTCTTTATGTCTTAGCTACTGAGCTACCGCGACCAGGTCCCGGACTAGTTATTTTTAAAAATACGTAGCTAACTCTAGTAATGGCGACCCCCCGATCATTTGAAAAAAAAGAACTGTCCAGAAAAGCATGCACATTTTTATTTAGTCAGAATTCAGTAGATTCGGGGGACTTAATTCGGCCCTTGGGTCCCCACCAATTGTTAACATCGAGTTTGGTTTGTTACAACTATTCAATGGATTAATCTTAAGTTATCGTTTATCGAATTTGGTAATGCGCGAGATGCTGAAGAGGTAAAGTTCAGTAGCCACGTTTCGCAGGAATGTACTGTATTTGCTAAGTGTAATGGCGTAACCCCCTCCATTAATTGATCGTTTTTATGCGAAAAAAATAATCGGGGGGTCGCCATCACTAGAGCTAGCTACGTATTTTTAAAAATAATTAGTCCAGGACCTGGTCACGGTAGCTCAGTAATATATCGCTTTATGCGTCTAATGTGATCAGCATATTCAAACTAGTCTCCTATTTAACCACTGGCTGATCTAGATAATTCTGAACGAAAGGATGAAGTAAACTGCTGGATGTCTGAGGACTGTCTTAAGATCCCTAGTGAGTCCAGTGCAAAGTCTTGGTGGGGGAGGGGGGTTGCAGGGATAGGGCGAAGTCAGTGGTGGATTTAAGGGGACACAGCCGGCGCCCCCTCCCTCCTCAAAATTTCCAATTTTAAGGTAAATCTTGGTATCTTGTTTAGAAAAATGTATTAAACAATAAAAGAAGCAATAATTTCTTCCATTCCCGGAGAAATAAATGACAAAATCTTTTGATTTCTTGAAGTACTTTATAGAGAGAGCTTAATTTTTCCAGAAACCCTTAAAATTTGCGTCATTTGACTAATTTCACTTTATTAAAAATGACATATTTCAATCTGTAAAATCCAGGAGCTTCCGGGGACTTCACCCTCTGGACCCCTACCAGGGCTTCGTCCTGGGCCCACTGGGGGCCGCCTTGAGTCTACTGACAAACAAGATGATGGTGCGGGGGTTTCAACAGTCTCGTTTAAAGTCAACATTTCGCAAATTATATGGTCGTTATAACAATCTAGTTTGCCAATACTGTCTGGTATGTTTCATACCAATTGTTAGGCCGTTCGCAAGATATCTGCCTTACGACAGGTGTGACCATTTATGGCAATTTTCAGCTAATTATCATTACTTGCCAAGTTCCATATTAAAATTCTTAATATATCCTAAGGATATAAAAATATGGTAATACAACCAATTAAAATAATTGTCTACTTTACACGGTACAGATGTTCAACATTTTCTGAAAATGAACATCTCAAATGGTACGCCATGTTTACCGACGTAAAACATGATTTATCATCCAACAGTCGCAAATGATACATTAGACTGTATATTTCACCATATCATGGTGTCTGAAATTTTTCATATCGATTGTTAGGCCGTTCTTAGGACACTGATTTTGACTATGGATAACTCCGTTTACCTGATCGATTGCTTACTCCTCCTAGACTCCTGATCCCACCTCTAGTATATCCAGGGATCCATGTTTGCCCAACTTTCTATTTTGTAATGCTTATGAGAGTTATGATATTGATCAATCTTCGTCATATTCGCCTTTCGTCAATATAAATGCATGTAGTTATTCTCAACTTCATTTAATGCGCGTGTTGTTTGAGCCCAAGTCTTCAAAATACTAATCGTGCTCAATTTTTTATCCGCAAGATTTTTATTATCCACTAACAATCATGTTTGAGACTACGTAATGTTATCCAAATCATTTTGAAATCTTTTAAGGTAATTTTACCGATCCCCATGTCTATTGTAGCGATTTTCATTCCTGCTTATAACTTTTGACAACTACATATATCTACGAATATATTTCAATGATAAAATTACTAACTTTCATTAAGCCTCACAAAAGCAGTGTCCAGTATTAATTCAACGCATGAGAATGATCAATTGTCACAAATCAGCTGTGAAATTCAACGATAAAAAATCTGCCAAAATTTTGTAGAGTACTTAAAGAATGCTTGTAGAGTGGTTGTAGAGTATGTATTACAAATCAAAAATGTCTAAATAAATGTGTGAACAAGTTGCTTTCAGAAAGGACTGCAATATGTGGACGAGAGACATGCGTTTCTAACAGAAACTTCATATTCTAGGTTGAAATCGAAATGTGTTGTAAAATGAAAGGTAAAGATAACGAACAGTGATCAATCTAATAACTCCTATAAGCAATACAAAATAGAGAGTTGGGCAAACCGGGGCCCCTGGATATACCAGAGGTAGGATCAGGTGCCTAGGAGGAGTAAACATCCCCTGTCATATAAATAAACATCCCCTGTCGACCGGTTACACTCGCCGTGAATTTTATTGCTAAAGCTGTAATGATATATATACCTAATGGGTATTTAAATTTTGTAGCTTTTTAATTAAGAGGTAATTTTTATATTTGATTTGAACCTTAACGTTCACATTCAATAGGGTACACAATGTGATCTAGATAATAATGTTCCGAGTTTCCTACCTTCATTCAATGATAGAAAATTTAAGAAAAAGTATTGATACTTACAAGGTTTAATGTCATTTTAGCTTTAAAAGTTGAGTGCAACATCACAAATGATTTACATTTTATGATATGAACAACAAAACATCACTTCCTTCGACGAGCGTTTCTGAGGTTCTCTATGTTGTCATATAACTTTGTCTACAAGCGGAAAAAGGAAAGTGTGCATTATTTAATAGATGAAGAAAAAAAACTAAATAACAATGAAGAATTTTATTTTTTGTAATACTGTATTTGTTATAACATTTCATAATCCATTAATGTTAACGTTGAATAACGTCAATTTGAGCACATTCGAAAGACACTGATATTCAAACTTGAATCAACAAAGTTAATAACGCGTGTGACCACCATTTGCATTCACGCATGCTTGACAACGGCTCCTCATTGATGCCACTAAAGTGTTCAGAAATGCTTGAGGGATGTTGTTCAAGATGTTGGTTAAAGCCTGGCCTAAATCAGTCAATGTCACTTGTCACAATATGTACATAGTCACTTATTTTGTCCCTAATTGTGTGCCATAACCTGTTTGAGAGAGTATATATATTTAGGCGAGAGTGAGGTCACGTGATTTGTAAAACCAATTCTATAGGGTGTGTCAGTTCAGTACGAGTCGTCAAGAAGGTGTGCCCTTCAAACGAGAGCGCTTAAGCCATGTCTGTGTGGACCTGTGTGGTCATATAAATGACCTGTGTGGTCATAGAACAGTCCTGTGTGGTGGTGCTATTCTGGGTGTTGATGGTGCCGTTTTTTCTGTGTGAAATCCTGTGTGGAATGATAGTAAGTGTGTTTCTGCGATAATTTACTCTGTGCAAATATTTTGTATATATGCACAATTACATATATTCTTTTCGTTAATCTTATGCTGTTATAGAGTTAAGCTGTATTTGTATATGTAGAAATCCCGACTGCAACCCGACCATGACCAATTATTATAGGCGACCTCTGATATATACTCATTGAGGCTATTCACGTAATCCATGTAGTGGTTCTGTCTGCTTGTACTGCATGTGAATGTTCCTGTACTCCTAGTATTGTCAAACTCTACTTCTACTATATGTACCAGCGTATTATACCTGGATGAGGCATAATGAGAAATCTCTGAAATGCGTGTTACAACTACGGATACCAAGTGGTGACATAAACAACATGTACAAGTATCCTTACCATGTGTGCGCATCTTATTGTGAACTAATGAATCATTGAAAGTTCTATTTACCTGTATGCTGGTCGGGGTTTTCATGAAATAGACTGTCTAACTTAAAGCGAAGTATATTGTTTTATTGTCATGTGTTATGCAATTTGAGTGTGTGCGTTTTGAGTGCTAGTGAGAGTGTAGAGTGTGAATGGTTTTGTTTGTGTCTTTTCTGTGTGAATAAAGTTATTTCTTGTTTGTGTTTCTTTTCCATATGTCAATGTTCAATTTGAAGACGAGGAGTTTTTCCTATCTCGAGTCAAAATTGTGACATCACTGGCTGATTTGGTAAATGGCGTAGACGTCATTCCATTTCATCCCAGACGTGCTCGATCGGCGATAAATCGGGGAAAACAGCTGGCCAAAGGCAAGACATCGACATTCTGTTGAACAAAAATGTCCCTGACTACACGTGCAACATGTGGCCTTGCGTTGTCTTGCTGCAGAGTGATGTGATTTTGCTGTTTCTGTATGAAGGATATCACATGGCGCTGAATAATTTCGTCTCGATAGAGTACGCCGGTGAGATTTCCATTGACAATTTATAGAGGGGTACTTCCACATGCTGTTATTCCACCCCACACCATAACGCTACTTCCACCGAATTATCGACGTTGCACAACACAAGCGTCCTGGTACCGCTCCCTAACGCGACGATACACTCTACAATGGCCTATCCAAATGAAATCTGGATTCATCAGTGAACAGAATATTGGCCCAGTCCTGTATTCTGAATCATAGATGTCGTCTGCACCACGCTAGTCTAGCGATATGATGACGTTGAGGCAGTATTGGGCACACCGCTGGACGTCTTGGTCTGATGTTGTGCAAACACACACGACTATGCACAGTTCTTGGACTGATTGGTCGAAGTCCAGGAATGATACGAGCAATCAAACTTACTGTCTGGAAACGATTTATCAGGTGCACAAATCTAACGTGGTTGTCCTGTCGACGCGACGTCACACGTGGACGCCCAGAACGTGGTCGATCCCGAGTGTTACTAAATTGTTGGAAAGATCTCCATAATGACTGGATGGTGTTCCGATTAACTCCAAAGTGTCTTGCAACGATATTTTGTGCCATTCCAGCTTGAAACATCCCAACAGCACGATTACGTTGGTTTTCAATGAGTCGTAGCATGACAGAAGGGTAAATGTTGCCAAAATAAAGTGCTTTCCTTAACAAATAGTGTCCAAACAAACCTTTTACACGTCTTACTCCAAACAGTATTGGCCAGTAAAACTCGTGCGTAAGAACACTCTAATAAAGAACATGTGTTCACTATCCATGAAAAGTCCGTGCATATGAGTCAGGTACTATCCGATATCTTTCAAAAACATCACCTTTATCGATTCTTTAGATTTTATAAATATAAACAATAAATGTAGAAAAATTATACTAAATTTTTCAATGCAGTTTCCTTTTCCCGCTAGTATACAAGTTTAAAAATTAGATCACTTAATGTAAATCATTTTCTTCTTCTTCTTTTTTTGTTAAAATATAAAACACAAAAATCGTTTTTTACACACCCTAAAGATCAGTTTTTAAAAATTCTCTTGATAATTGTTCATGAAACATTGCCAAATTCGATAAACATGTATTTGTGTTTGTGTAAGGTTACTCGCCACCTCCAAATATTTTGTATACGGTCACATGCTACCTTGTTTGGGTTCCAATAAATAAAGGTTGCGTCATGAAACCCAGTGATGGTAACAATTGCGGAACTGTTACGATTGCAAACTCCAGTGCAATCAGATCATCACTCGGTCTTATCCGTCAAGGTGAGATGAAAAAAAAAAACACCACACCGTGACTTCACGGGAAAGGGCGGATGATGTTCTGATTGGCTCGGGTAAAAACGTATAAGCACAAGCTGCCTTTTCCCCTTAGCATGTTACTGGATAGAGTAAATGTTCTACCTAATCGCAATCTGTATTCCCTAAGAAAATATTAACAAAGCTTCAAAACTTATCATGCCACAACATATGCTACAAGTGATATAAATCAAATGTGAATTCTTAAAAAAAAATATCTAAAGAACTTTTAGTAAATTTGGAATCGGAATTTTTTCCCCCTCAAATCAACTACATCAAAACGTATGACTTTTCAACATTTTACACGACCATTCCTCACAATAAATCAAATATACTTTTTGACGTCATAGACAATTGCTTCTTCAATAAAGATGGAAAAAAGAAACATTCATATCTACATATGTAGTGATCAGTCATTCAAACATTACTCTGTTAAATGCCACTCTGATTCCAAGTACCTCGCATTAGGTCAAATGCTGTCTGACGTGTTTCATACCGATTTTTAAGCCGTTCTTGGAACACTGATTTGACTGCGGATAACTCCGTTTACCTGATCAGGATATGGGGCTCACGGTGGGTGTGACCGGTCAACAGGGGATGCTTACTCCTCCTAGGCACCTGATCCCACCTCTGGTGTGTCCAGGGGTCCGTGTTTGCCCAACTATCTATTTTGTATTGCTTGTAGGAGTTATGAGATTGATCACTGTTCGTTATCTTCACCTTGCACTCTGAAGTTGAAATAAAGATATACTGTAGTTGATAGTCTTTGGTAATTAGATCTTCCAACAGTCTGTTGGAATTCCCATGGGCACGAGTTGTGCTCCTTGGCTACAATATAGCTGACCTGTTTTTGTATTCTTATAAAGCAGATTTTATTCAAAAGCTTCTTCATGAGAATAAAACTGTCTTGCTGTGGCCTTCAACTCGATATTTAGCTATGTCAACGACGTATAATCTGTTAACAATAATCATTTTCATTCATATGTCGATTCGAAATATCTCTATGAAATCGAAAAATAAGGCACCACTGAATCTTCCACATCTTCTCCGACTTATATATCTTGCTAACTCGAAATATGTCCATAGATGGAGATGGAAAATTGCTGCATACTTTTTCATTCACCTTAGCATGAATTAAAAGAGAAATGCAGTGCTTTCACAACTGGGAATACACTTTGTTGTGTTAATATCAGGGTCAAAACCTTAAGTGAACTTAGTCTGATGTGGTGCTAGCCCGTATACAGGTAAATCTGAATGGTGTTTAAGTCATATCACAAATGTATACAATATAAAGAGAACCTTTGAAACACTATTGCTATTAACTCTAAAAACTTTAATACAGTTAAATCTCAGTTGTTTACAAGTCATATCCCACATAAATAAGGAATACAATTCTAACACTCCCCCTCATCAATACACTGCATTATTCCTATGGCAAAGAGAAGTGTTCTAATAAAAAAAATCAACTTTTTTTTTAGAATTTTTTCATCTTGAAACTATCTAACTCAAGTATCGCCGATTCATTTCACTCTGAACATTATTAAAATTTACCAAAATTATAAGAAAATTGCTAAAAAGATAAAGCATTTGCAATGTTTAAATGTTGCCAAGCTATCAATAGAAAGATTATTCAAAATGATTTCTAACAAAAACAAAATTTTATATTCGCATGAAATGCTAATCCTCATTTATACACCTGGATATCATAAACTGACATGGCAAACACCAATTTAATTGAAGTTTGACTTCTAAATCTGCTCTACTACTATATGCCCTGGCCATATTCTGAATGGGACAAAAAAATGCATCATTAATTGCTTTGAAACTGAGTTAAACACCAAAATAGGAATTAGTGAGGTCAAGGTCATAGGGAAGATCAAGGTAATGAAATTATACCGCATTTGAATAGCTACCACTAATGTATCAGTGTAAGAGTTTTCATAAAATGATTGTCAATAGTTGCTTTGAAATTGACCTAAACACCACAATAGAAAATAGTGAGGTCAAGGTCACAAGGAAGTTCAAGTCATATAACAATACCACAACTGAATTGCTACCTCTAATATGTATCAGTGTAAGAGTTTTGATAAACATATTGTCAATAACTAGTTGCTTTCAAACTGAGCTAAATATCAAAGATAGAAAAGTGAGGTCAAGGTCACAGGAAAGGTCAAGGTAAAAATAAACACTGATGCAGATGAATAGATAATACCAATATGTACCAATATGTATCTGTAGAGTTCGATGGAAATATCTTAAATAGTTTCTTTGAAACTGAGCTAAACACAGAGCTAAAAGCAAAAAGGACGGAGGACGGACATGACAAACACTATATGTCCTGGCCAAATGCATGGCGGGGCATCAAAATAAATATAAACGACACACTAACAACACAACTTTATTACAAACGGGATTATTTCAGTTTCACCATTGTCATCTTCCCAAATTCATGCAGCAATTTTCTTTATTAACTGCATATAGGGCTTATAACTTTCAAGTGATTCGATACGCAAGGGCATGCTCTGTGTATGATCAGTTATAAACCAAGGAAGGCTACTGACAAACAAGTTAATGTTACAGAGGTTTAAAAACTCTCGTTTAAAGTCAGCATTTCGCAAATAATATGTTGGCTATAATGATCTAGTTTGCCAATATAACCTAGCATTGGGTCAAATGCTGTCTGAAATGTTCTATACTAATTGTTAGGCCGTTCTTTGCACACCGCTAACGATTATTCTGTTTACCTGATCAGTATATAGGGCTTACGACCGATGTGACCGGTTGACGGAAGTTCTTTACTCCACCTATGCATCTGATCCCACCTCTGGTATATCCAGGGGTCCGTGTTTGCCCAACTCTCTATTTTGTATTCCTTGTAGGAGTTATGACGTTGATCACTGTTCGTTATCTTCGCCTTTCATACGAATTCGGTACAAATGTACATGTAATTAGCATGTTCCGTTCATTTCCCATAGTGTGAAACAATAACAAGTTAGTAATGTACATGCGTTGATTGCACGTGTAATTTCTGGCATATCAAATTGTGTTAATAATGAAGGATGGTGATATACTAAAGACATCTTGATCCTGATTTGAATGAGTCGAGGACTAATACTAGCATACTTTGTAACATCATGATCCAACATCCAACAGTGCCTAAGAAAATATCACACAACAGACATAATCAGTGATTGAATTATTGTAGTCACATTCTTTTTCATTAATTAGAGATTGAATTATTGTACAGTCACATTCTTTTTTCATTCATTACAATTTATTCGTGGTAAAATTCTTAACTGCCACTTAATTACAATTAATTCGTAGCAAAATTCTTAACTGCCACTTAATTACAATATGTTGAAGCAAACTTTCTATCTATTTCTTATATTGAAGCTGTGAAAACAGAATATCGGAACTAACATTTCGTCTCCATTTCTGGCACGGTTTTAATGCTTAGTATGCCAAACGAGATCTTGTTATCTGCGAAAACGTGGGAACTTTAGGGGGTTGTGAAGTGGGAGTGCATTTGTAAAAACAGCTGTAAAAACAGCATACTGAGCACAAATAGGGTTGCAAACTAATATTTCATCGCCATTGGTTGCATCAATGACTTTTGAAAGTCAAAGAAACTTGATAAGTATCCCGATTTGAGAATCGAGTTGGGGATACATAACCACCATCAACAGTCCCCTAGTTCAACTAGACGATTCGGTATTCAAATAGCATTTTGATAGCAAATTTATTGAACGCTTCTATATCTAACTTTAATAGCTTATGTTTTCAAAACTCCAAAGTGTTTAAGCCCAGTTCTGAAAGAAATTAAACTCTGAAAGAAACTTCTGTCGCAAAACGCTCATATTGTAAACAAATCTGCCCAGGTGACGCGACATTTTCGTAACTTCTTTTATGAAAAGTTCCAATCATTTTAGTTCCGATACCCGTATTAAGAACCACAACGTGTTGTACCCCCCCCCCCCTATTAAGGGGGAAATAACTCGCGCTGCATTGTGAAAATGTATCCCATTATATTCCATACTATTAATAGTTTTTATTGAGAGCATCAGACCATACAGAGCATTTTTTTCCCCTGAAGGATTTTATGAAAAATGTTGAATCCAATAAACATATGTAATCCGTCACACACACACACACACACACACACACACACACACACACACACACGTGTTGACGGTGACGTGATACCCCAGAAAATGTCGCATCATTAAGCTTCAGAGAAATCGGAACATCGATCGGCCTTTTCCCGCCGATCGAGAAGAAATGCCAAAGGCCTAGCGATGTTCCGAACGTATACTTGTGCATGATCATACAAAACATCACCTATACACAATGCAATTACATTGATGTCATCACTTGAATAAGATAATTTGTACATGTTGCAATCATTTCTTGAAAATAACAAAATGGAGAATAGACTCGCTATGCAACACCCCACTCTCTGAATGCATTCCCAACATCTACATTTATCAATGTCATATCACAGCCATTTACTTTCTTCGGAAACACTGAAAAAGAATAAGGAAACTTTTGACTATACAAAATTCAATCATATGAAATTAAATATTAAGAAATAAATTTTATTTGTTTTAAAAATTCATGCGGACATGAACTACGAGCATATATATAGAAGTTATTAATAGTACAAAGGTTTCGATGATATTGCTTGATTATAAAGAGTTAGATGAACTAGTGCGGAACAGGAAGTTTACCTGTTAGGAATTTGAAGGCATTCGCGGTCTAGCTGCTCTAAATTCAACAGACCCCCTCCCATCAATATTTTCTTTGCCGTGATTTAATTTGTGGGTTTTCTTATTGTAGAATGTCGAGCAACGAATTGATGAATATGTTCAAATATCTTCTCTATATAAATTAGTAGCCGTTGCACTAGCACAAGTGAGTCAGTTCCTATATTTTGTTTGAGTTTTTAATTTATGATTATTTTATGTTCGGTTGAACTGGTGAATAAGAACATAATATGTAATTATCAATGACCACCTACAAGATAGAGGTTACCCGTGCTGTTGAATATAAGCATTTAGATGGCGAAGAGTTATTCTAAACTTTATGCTTGATTCTCCCAAGTACTTAACATATATACTTTAATTTAAATAGTAGGTATTTCATTTCATCATTAAAATAAATGAAAAGAAGTGAATTTTAAATTTGAAAATGAGCTTATATAAACGTTTTTATGGAGAATACAATTAAACCATGCATCTACTTATAGTTTTCAAGAAATAAATTTGTGTTTACATTAACGAAATAATTAATTCAGGGTTATATATAGGAAAGTGGGTGATATTAACATCTCAATATGACATCACTATTCAGACACCATGCCTAGTACCTTCAGCTATTCGTAAAATTTTGATGAAAAAAATCCCCAAACTTTCAGAATTCCTCTGAAAATATTCAATAGCTGAGTGTTGCATTGAATAAAGAAAAAATCAGATATCACGCCTAAGGATATTAACAACTTGTATCTTTTGAAGGAAAGTACCCTTCATTTCCAGGTGGTTTTTAAATCTTCAGGGGCTACGTTATTCTATTAGCTATAAATGTAATGAGGAGTGATATTGGGTATCTCAATTTGCCATCTGCTTTCACGTTTAAGGAACCCAGCTACGTTTGCCGTTTGAATGACAGTACTCAGAAATTTCAATGTTTTTGTGAAAGCCTTAAAGGGAAATGGACACGATTTTGACTAAAACTGTTATAATTTCATTTTCCCCATTTTCAATATTTACAATGCTTAAATAAGGCATTTATAATGGTCAGCAAAGTTTTAAATATCGGTTGTTGAGTTTCAAATGAGATACAGCACTAACAATGTTTTGTTATGTAAACAAGGCTCGTGCCATATTTTTGTTTACATATCGATTGCTTGATAGAAAATACATTTAAAACAAAATGAGATGTGAACAACATTAGAAACTGTTTCACTTGTATGAAGAATTAACTTGCAAATTGGAATAAAATCTGATTTAAACGAAACTGTTACTAGTATGTTTAACCCATGTAAATAATGACAATTTGAAATATTTTAATCTATAACATAATAGTAGGGGTCTAAGTAAAAAGTATCAAAGTGAAGCAAATGCTCTATTATGCCATATGCATTTACTTTTATTTTTCAAAATTGAACTGAAATTGTTCCTTGTTCTAACCTTACGTGCTTTGGAGCATTCATTCAGCACTCAACAGAAAACCCCCCTCAAGTTGGGACACACCCCCATTGGTACATATTAAGAATTGTTTACAACGCCGCATCATTAACTAGTTGTATTTATTTACTTTTTTTTACTTCCTGGATATCTACATCACCCGTCTCTTTACAAGCTTTGATAAACTTGGACAGTGTCGCTTTCTGTCCTATTTTTTTCTTCCACCTCACCAGCATGTTAAAGATGGTACATTGAACTGAGGAGTACTTATGAGTGTTCATCTGGACATGTTCTATTTCCACTGATGTCAATCCTAGGTTGATACCCAGAAGTTGATACTGTTTTCCAATGCAACCACTCACTGCCACTAGCTGCTTTTCTGTTACTGAAAAAAAAAACACACAAGGAAATACATCGACAAGCCAATAGGAGAAACAAGTAATTACAGTCAAAACATTTTGTTATAAAATCCTTGGTCATTTTAGGCTTTTGTATACACGAGAATCCACTTCTATTTAAAAAGTTACCTGTAGGTGTCCAATAAGTTGACAAATGATGTATATTATTTCTAATAAAGGACATATGCTGTCCAATGCAAAAAAATGATAGACAGTAATTGTAAACTTATTGAACGGTGCCAGATAAATCCGACGTACTACATGAATATTTCCCCTCAGTATATGTCACTAACACATTGATGTAGCTGAGTACCATTGAATAACTGAATATAAAAGACCTGAAACACTAGATACCCTTGATAACTTACATGACATTGTCCAATAAGTGAACAAAAGAAACAGGATTGTACACAAGGGAGCTGGTTATATTGTCAGGCTACTTAATATTTAGAAATAGCTTTATTCATGATTATCATTGTCAATGGGTTTACTTGAGTCTGTCCAATTCCCATGGGCAGGAATTCTGTTTCTTTGTTAGCTGCCCTGTTTTTATATTCTTATGAAGCAGAATTTATTAAAACGCTCCTACGTGAGAAGAAAACATCCCTTGCTGTGATCTTCAATTTGACATCTATTAAGAATAACCGTTTTCATTAATATGAATATTCGATACATCCCTGTCAGCTCGAAATAAAACGCATCACAGAGTCGTCCACTTCTGCTTCATACTGAAATATTTTATTCAAGATAGATATTAACGGCAAACTAGCAATGGAAATTAATGAGAAATGGGATGATATCAGTTTCTCCATCGTCAACTTCCCATATTTATGTAGCAATATTCCATTATCACCTGCATATGGTGTTAACATCTCTCAACAGATTCGATACAGAAGAGCTTGGTCTGCTGATGGTCAGTTTTCAAAAATTCTTCACAACACTTTTTCTTGACGTTTTCTTTATTAAATACATTCGTCAACAGTATATCATTTTTGATTCCATGAATAATTTCACATCATTTCACGAGTTCAGTCGAGCTGGGCATGCTAGGTTCTTTTGACTTGCGTTAATTTGTTCCTTATTCGATATACCGGTCTTCAAAAATACAATGCTTTTCAGATCAAAAGTTGATTCCATAGCTTCCTGGCCCTACATAACCTGAATATCAGTCATTAAGAAAATGATAACATTCACAGTACTTTCATTAACATCCTTAAAGTGTGGTTATTCAATGAAAAATGTAATGCACTTAAGTCAAAGCAGCTACTGACAAACAAGTTGATGGTGCATGAGTTTCAACAGTCTCGTTTGAAATAAGCATTTCGCAAATTTTATGGTCGTTATAACGATTTACTTTGCCAATACAACCTATCATTGGGTCAAATGCTGTCTGACGTGTTTCATACCGATTGTTAAGCCGTTCTTGGCACACTGATTTTGACTGCGGATAACTCCGTTTGCGTGATCAAGATATAGGGCTCACATCCGATTTGACTGGTCAACAGGGGATGCTTACTCCTTCTAGGCACGTCATCCTGCCCCTGGTATTGACAGGGGTCCGTGTTTGCCCAACTTTTTATTTTGTGTTCCTTATTGGAATTCTGAGATTGATCACTGTTCGTTATTTTCACCTTCATAACTAAGTAATTATAACTAGATAAGAACTACGAACTATGATCGGTGTTACAAAATTTCACACACGCACGTACCCGTCCACCAACCATTCAACACTATGAATAGTAATATAAGTTGATTGCAGGGGGTAAAATAATTTTCGATGAATTTTCACGTCTCCTACCTTCACTTTTTTTCTTTCTTCCTTTTTTAATCTCTTTGCAATCAACATTCTGCAAGGAGAAATGCAATGTTTAGAAGATATGGGAATAATAAATAATGTAATTGGCTAGTATAAAACCAAAATCAATATCACAGAGATCAGACTCTAAAGGTCACGAAAGACTTGTATTTTCCAATTGATTATATGCAGAGACACCGGACGGTCTGACCCATATTTTGGTGATTCCCTTCACCTTTTAAAGTCCAGTGTGTGTCCAGGGGTCCGTGTTTGCCCAACTATCTATTTTGTATTACTTGTAGGAGTTATGAGATTGATCACTGTTCGTTATCTTCACCGTTCACATATGTCGCTTCTATTTGGCATGTGAAACGTTGCAATATTCGATCTTTTCCACTTTTTTAAAATGATAATCCATTTCCATTGTGAAAATTATTATTTGTCTTTTATGATTAATTTTCCTATACAATTGAAAATTTGCATTGAATATTTTTTCCTATTTGTATTGCAAAACTGTGCATTTGTATTGCATATTTTCTATAGACATTATACAATTTTTCATTATTATTCTACATTCGTTATTCATATGGTAAAATTTCCATATGCATTGTATGATACACCATTTATTTTCTGTAGTGATTATTTGTTTTCCATTTGTATTAGAAGATAAAAGATGATTAATGTGTAATAAGAAATAATAATCAAAGGTACATATAAACATACAAACAGCTTGAATGCTTCCAAACATTCCGTCGAATTGACGAATACCACCGGCATGAAGGGTGTTGCATGATAATCCAGTGTATAATGTTGATGATCGTGTAAAGTTTTAATCAACATTCTCTTTAAATTACTATTTCCACTGGATGTCCATATGTCCAGGTATATCGGTATTGCATATTGAAATTGCCGAATCTCCGATGCAGAGATAAGTCTGAAAAAGAATAATGTTTGGACTAAGGATGTATTGCTATTCTGATTCTGTAAAATGTTGATTTTAGGTGTCATGAATATTTGTAAAAAGGCAGTCAAAACAACATTAATTTTGTTCAGTGTCGAGCTGGTTTGCTGCGCGGGGAGTACCCACATATTTGCCCGAATGGACAAGAAAATGAGTATTCGATCATGCAAGTGAAATCTGATATTTGATCATTTTGTCGGCCCTGAAATATTTTTGTTTTGTTTGACGGATGAGGAATATTCACAAATAACAAAAACTGCAAAACTCTTACTCATATAACTGATACATTTGTTAAATGAAACTGTGCCAAAAATAAAAGACTTCAAACTACTTTTTAAAAAATTAAAGAAAATTTTGGTAAAGATTAACAGATGTATGGTATTGGTGAAAATTGATAGGGTATCAGCATATTAATGGTTTAAGAAGTGATTTACTTTTAAGAAGTCAATATTAATTATAGTTAGCATTTTAAGTAAAGAGTTTAACTTAACCTTTTTAATGGATAGGTGACGTTAAAATCAATGCCCCATCATCAATCTTCGTAATATCGGGAGAATTAAATTCCTTAAAGAGGTTCGTACCTAACATTTGGAGTAATGTCAATTTTTTGGGAAGTGTATTTTTGATTTTTGCATTGAAGGAGAATTAGAAAATTAAAAAGAAAAACTGGGGTCGCAACGCTTGTTATTGAGCTATAGTGTTCTAAACATGACCTTTTTGCATTTAAAACTTATTCAGTTCAACTTGATTTTTCTGTTAGTGTCAACACAACATAAGCAACACAAATCAATCATTACATAAAATAGATACATAATCATGTCCTCTAACACTACAGATGAAAAAAGAAATTAATATCAGTAAAGGAAATAGATAATGACCTTTTTGCATTTGATATACGAAAATCTTCATGATATCAAAATTGAGAGTTTAAAAGAACATATTAGGAGTAATGTCAATTTCTAAAATTTACATAATTTTCAAGGTCTGGTCTTCCAATTTAAAATGCAACTTTAAAAGGTGGGGGTTGGAGATCAAAATTTTTTGAATTATTGGCGAAAATACTGAATTTTGATACAAAATTTCAAGTAAATCAATTAAAACTTTTTTAAGAACCGGTGTTCTGTTTTGCAAAATATATCAACCAAGTTAAAAAATTACAACATTTGAACTAGTTCCAAGTCTCAACTACCTATATTATGAATTATAAAACTGAAATACAAGTATAGGGGAATAAAAATAGATGATACATTGGATGAAACAGAAACTGTAATATCATGCAGAATTATAACTTTTTGATTAGTGAATCCTTACGCCACAAAATATAGTCCCTGTCAAACCCTTTCAAAATTTGAATTGACACAAAAAATCTCAACTGGATAGGGTTCAGCAATAGATGCGTAATATATTTGCACCAATGGGATCAGTATTGAACCAGTGAATACTTAGTTGTAGCATTCTGTGCAGTTGTACTGAAAAGCTCAGGAGTTAACTTCCTTAAGGTATATCTATACTCGCAGTTACAAGTTTTAAAGCGAATTTATTTCCATTTATCGGAGTTAAAACTAATATATTATCAAATGAAATATATAGGTCATCACACTTTTTAAGACGCAAGACATACATAAACAGAATCATATATCACTGACAGAGAATTGCAATTTTCCTTCAAAAGCGTTATCAAAATTTCTTAAAAACTGGTTAAGACGATATAATAGCACTCATAACAATTTCGTAAAAGTGTTTCTTCACAAAAACATACAAAATGTCTGTAAAAAATAAAGGAAATGTATCACATAACAGACTTGATAAACAAATAAATCAAAACAGTTATTTTTAGCAAGATCTTTTACAACAAATATCGGAAAAGACTCCAACAAAATTTATGTTCCTATCATGTATAACTTTAAATAAATCATTGATTTTGCAAAAATCTGATGACATCACAGGGAGATGGAATTACGTTAAATTGATTAGCTCCAGCATGAATCCCTGTCTATTGTCCTTAGCGAACGCTTTGGTATGCGGATTCGTTATACCTTTTAAAAGCACGCGCTCGCACCAGACTGTATGAAGATATATGGTTCGATGTGTCCTCATCAACCCTTTGGAACTGCCTCTCTCTGGATCTTCGATTTCCCTATTCATGTAGCAATATTCAATTATCATCAACACATGGTGTTTATATCTCTCATCGAAGTCGATACGCAATAGCTTGGTCTACGTATAATCAGCTTTAAATCGAGAAAGGCTACTGACAAAAAAGTTGAAGTTACAGGGGTTTCAACAGTCCTGTTCAAAGTCAGCATTTCGCAAATTCTATGTTGGTTATAATGATCTAGTTTGAAAATACAAACTATCATTTGAGTCAAATGCTGTCTGACGTGTTTCATACCGATTGTGTGGCCATTCTTGGCACACTGATTTTAACTATGCATTACTCTGCCTGATCAAGATACAGGGATCACGATGTGTGTGACCGGTCGACAGGGAATACTTGCTCCTCCTGGACAGCTAAGCCCTCCTATGGTATATCCAGGGTTCTGTGTTTGATAAACTCTTTATATGGTATCCCTGATGAGATTGGTTACTGTTTGTTGTCTTCAACTTTCATCTATGTTCAATAAAATACCCAAATATGAAGCACATATGGAAGATTGTGTGGTGTCATTTATTTCGTAGAGTTCACTGAGATATATCGAGTCTAAAGGAAAAAAAATATATAATAGCTCTAAACTTCATTGTTATTTCGGATTTCAAACATTTAGGTTGAGCATCACTGAAGAGGCATAATTTGTCGAAATGCACATCTGGTGCATCAAAATTGGTACCGTATAAGTTTTACATTATGACCCCTGGGTCGAGGCCTCTGCTGGTGGACTGTTAGTCCCCGAGGGTCTCTATAGCCCAGTAGCTAAGTACTTCGTTACTAGGTTGAAAATACGGATGTATATTTAATTGCTTTTATAAAATTTAGAAATTCATTTCAAAATTAAGGATTATCTCCCTCACGCATAGCTCTTATCCTTAAACGAATTTGACTCCACTTTTTTGGCACACTGTTTTTGCCTATAATATCTCTAAAACTTCATTGTTATTTCGGATTTCAAACATTTCTGTTGAGCATCACTAAAGAGACATACTTTGTCGAAATGCGCATCTGGTGCATCAAAATTGGTACCGTAAACGTTTTACACATATATCACATGCATATGGTGTTTATATATCTCAACTGATTCGATATGTAAGAGCTTGTTCTGCGTATAGTCAAGTCAGTTTTTAAATAGAGGTAAGCTACTGACAAACAAGTTAATGATACAGGGGTTTCAACAGTCTCGATTGAAGTCAGCATTTTGCAAATTCTATGGTCGTTATAACGATCTAGTTCGTCAATACAATGGGTCAAATGCTGTCTGACGTGTTTTATACCGATTGTTAAGCCGTTCTTGGCACACTGATTTTGACTGCGGATAACTGTTTACCTGATCAGGATATAGGGCTCACGGCGCGTGTGACCGGTTGACAGGGGATGCTTACTCCTCCTAGACACCTGATACCACCTCTGGTGTGTCCAGGGGTCCGTGTTTGCCCAATTATCTATCTATCTATCTATCTATCTATATATCTATCTATATATATACATGTAAATATATATATATATATATATATATATATATATATATATATGAATCACTAAAAACCAATAACACTCAACATCCAATCGAAAGTGTTGGATCTAATAATAGATGCCAGGTCAAATAAAGAGGGATATGAAAAGCGCTAAAATGATCAACGCCATGAACAACAGTGAAGTTTTGAAATTTTTGGGACGACCTGTCCCTTCCTCGGGACGATAGAATATTTACATAGAAAAGAATACAAAAAGCAAACTAGCACTAAAACTAAACTACAAAAGCTGATAACAAATAAAACGTCTTCAGATTGAAACTATCGAGTTTGGTATGGGACAAGTCTGATCGAGCGTCATGAAAATGATTATTACGATGACATCATAAGAATGACATCATAATGCAAGTAAAACCATTTGATGCATGGCAATATTTTGTGAACATACGAGATAGTATTTCAATCTAGTATGTAAACTAAATGATTACAGGCATTGGAATTGGAAACCAGTCATGCAATATATTTTTATTCCTTGAACATAAATAAATCGGACAGTTTTATATAATGCATACCAGTAAGACATGCTAGTAACACGTTCAATGGACTAGTATATATTTCTTAATGTTGAGCCTTGAATTGGAAATGAGTTTGTCTCAGTGTCACCATGCATTCACCATGAACGCAAAAACATGGCATGGTGCTGAATACATAATGCATAGAAATCATATTAGACATGAAACGTTCAGAACTGGACCCTGCATGTACATATGTAATATACTTGCATGCTGTATTCAGTAAGATAATTTTGAACAGTGGAATGTGTTACTACAACTACATGTCTTTGCATTGTACACATTTCCTTTGCTTTACAGTTGTAAGCTGTCTTGGTTACTGGGAGTATAACACCAACAGTCTGGTACAATATATTTACTACCAGACTGTTAACAGACACTGTCCCTTGGTGCCCCCTGTAATCAAGTGAACAATTCATGCCTTCTTTAACACTTCGTACAATTGTTTGCATTGATATAATTATTCTATTCTAATCTCCCTGCATTAGCATAAAACATTCAGAACAACTGGATATTACATATATAATTATACCGATTTTATTAGAATTTTATATGTATTAACACAACACTATCATTATCTGCTGTCCCAGAAACTGATGTGTGAAGCAGTTGGGTTATTGTATTTATCATGTTGTTAATTTAAATCTTGTCTGTAATCAGTATTTCATACATAATTATAGATATGTGCAGTGCAGAAGTGTGAACTCAATCAGTATTACCGGTAGTCCTTCTCAATGATTGTTATTCATTTTCATTGTTATAATTAATTGCCTGTTAACATGTACATCCCCCCCCCGAGGGCCCTTGATTGGTGAATAAACTAATATGGGAAATACTAAACAAGTACTTGCATCTTTCAATATCTCCCAATAAACAAAATGTAGTTTCTTAAATGTAATCCATTTTTTACACTAACACAGTTCGAACGAAATCCCTATTTGAAATTCAAATCTTGAATGTTTCTTGTAAAATTATGGTGGAATAAAAATACCAGT
This sequence comes from Ostrea edulis, assembly GCF_947568905.1. NCBI lineage: Eukaryota > Metazoa > Mollusca > Bivalvia > Ostreida > Ostreidae > Ostrea > Ostrea edulis. Next base: position 30,039,154 of record NC_079170.1, read on the forward strand.
GAAAGGTGAAGATAACGAATAGTGATCAATCTCATAACTCCTATAGGCAATACAAAATAGAGAGTTGGACAAACACGGACCCCTGGATATGCCAGAGGTGAGATCAGGTGCTTAGGAGGAGTAAGCACCCCCTGTCGACCGGTCACACCCGCAGTGAGCCTTATATCTTGATCAGGTAAACGGAGTTTTCCGTAGTCAATACAAACTTCCATTTCAATACGGATCTAGTAGATTTAGATATGAATAGAATAAGTTATCCGTAGTCAAATTCAGTGTGCCAAGAACTACGCTGATAACAAGCAACCGGTTAAAAATACATGTAGAAACACTTCAGCAGGAATGGTACTTGACCCCTGTAAGACCGACTTATTTGTCAGTATCCTGCCTCTTCTTGAAAACTAATGATACGCAGAACAAGTTCTTGGGTATCAAATCAGTTAAAAGGCATAAACATCATAATGCAGATGATAATGGAATATAGGAAAGTGACAATAGAGAAGCTGAAGTTATCCCGTTTGTCATAGAGTTAAGTTGTTAGTTTGCCGTTAACAGTTATGATCAATAGAATATCCAGCTAATAAACAGATGTTGAAGACTTTGTGGTGTCTTTCGTTTTGAGTTCACTGGGATATATTGAATCGGCATCTGCTTTGCTGTTTTTGAAAAGAGTTTTAAAGATGCATCCCTATATATTCATATATAAAAACTTCAATCCCTATTATAAACAAAGCCAACTTCAATCCCTATTATGGCCCTAAATCGTCAGGAGGCGTCACGATTTGAATAAACATGAATCTTTACTACCTAAGGATACTTCTATGACTAATCATTGTCCTGTCGTTATTGAAATGGAGATTTTCCTATATATTCTTGTGTAAACATGCAATCCCCTATTTTAGTACCATCCTACTCCAGAGGTAATTATTTGGATAAACAAATCTGCACTACCTGGGGATGTTTGGGTATTAATATGAGCAATGATGACCCTGTTGTTATTGAGATTCTTCAAAAAAATTCCTATATGTTCCAATGTAAAACTTTGATGCCCTACTCGGGCTCAGCTGTACGCATGAGGGCCTCGATTTGAACACACTTGAATCTGCACTACATGAACGTGTATGACTCATCACGGTCCTGGTGTTTTCGTTAACAAAATTCTAAAAACAGTCCTACATATTCCCATACAAGACATTGATCCCGTATTGTAGCCCCACCATACCCACGGGATCATAATTTGAACAATTTTGGGTCTACCTTATGTCAAGGAGCTTTCATGTTTTTAACTTTTCTGGCCCATTGGTTCTTATAAAGATAATAATTATATGATCCGGCCTTTGCCTTTTCTTGATTATTTCCGCTTTGAAGGGACGTGTTCCCTAATTTGAACACATTTAATCCCATTCATCCAAGGATAATATACCCCATCTTAATTTGAAATTGGCCAAGTGATTCTGTAGAGGATGAAAATGTAAAAAAAAAAAATTGACGACGACAATGACAGCAGACGGCGGAAGATCAAAAATACTCACTCGAGTCATTGGCTCATTTGAGCTAAAAAAGCAATGGGGGGATAGCTTACCCATGGATGTCAATTTCCTCCATGTCCATGAAATCTGCCAATACAGCTGCCAATTCTTTTCGAATATGGCCAACCATATGTATAACTCCATCATATATAGTACTGACTTCTATGGCATTTCCATCGAATTCATTCCGTGGGTTTCGATCAAATTGCAAAGGGCCAGGCAGATAGTCCTGTACAGGAATAATATGTGATAGATAGTATCATACAGATATAATGTGTGACAGATAGTCCTGTACAGAGATAATGTGTGACAGATAGTTCTGTACAGAGTTAATGTGTGACAGATAGTCCTGTACAGAGATAATGTGTGATAGATAGTCCTGTACAGAGATAATGTGTGACATATATTACTATACAGAGATAATGTGTGACAGATAGTCCTGTACAGAAATAATGTGTGACAGATAGTACTATACAGAGATAATGTGTGACATATAGTCCTATACAGAGATAATGTGTGACAGATAGTCCTGTACAGAGATAATGTGTGACAGATAGTTCTGTACAGAGTTAATGTGTGACAGATAGTCCTGTACAGAGATAATGTGTGATAGATAGTCCTGTACAGAGATAATGTGTGACATATATTACTATACAGAGATAATGTGTGACAGATAGTCCTGTACAGAAATAATGTGTGACAGATAGTACTATACAGAGATAATGTGTGACAGATAGTTCTGTACAGAGATAATGTGTGACAGATAGTCCTGTACAGAAATATTGTGTGACATATATTACTATACAGAGATAATGTGTGACAGATAGTCCTGTACAGAGATAATGTGTGACAGATAGTCCTGTACAGAGATAATGTGTGACAGATATTTCTGTACAGAGATAATGTGTGACAGATAGTCCTGTACAGAGATTATGTGTGGCTGATAGTACTATACAGAGATAATGTGTGACATATAGTCCTATACAGAGATAATGTGTGATAGATAGTCCTGTACATAGATAATGTGTGACAGATAGTCCTGTACAGAGATAATGTGTGACAGATAGTCCTGTACAGAGATAATGTTTGACAGATAGTCCTGTGCAGAGATAATGTGTGACAGATAGTCCTGTACAGAGATAATGTGTGACAGATAGTCCTGTGCAGAGATAATGTGTGACAGATAGTCCTGTACAGAGATAATGTGTGACAGATAGCCCTATACAGAGATAATGTGTGACATATAGTACTATACAGATATAATATGTGACAGATAGTACTGTACAGATGTAATGTGTGACAGATAGTACTATACAGAGATAATGTGTGACAGATAGTTCTGTAAAGAGATAATGTGTGACACATAGTACTGTAAAGAGATAATGTGTGACAGATAGTCCTGTACAGAGATAATGTGTGACATATAATATTATACAGAGATAATGTGTGACAGATAGTCCTGTACAGAGATAATGTGTGGCAGATAGACCTGTACAGAGAAAATGTGTGACAAATAGTACTATACAGAGATAATGTGTGACATATAATACTATACAGAGATAATGTGTGACAGATAGTCCTATTCAGATATAATGTGTGAGAGATAGTCCTGTACAGAGATAATGTGTGACAGATAATCCTGTACAGAGATAATGTGTGACAGATAGTCCTGTACAGAGATAATATGTGACAGATAGTGCTATACAGAGATAATGTGTAACAGATAGTCCTGTACAGAGATTATGTGTGACAGATAGTACTATACAGAGATAATGTGTGACAAAAAGCTTTTGAATGTAGTAGCTGCTTTTTATTTCATTGTATGGATAAGTATTGGTCTTTCAACACTATATAACATTCGACTATTTTTTGGTGTGTCACAGTGCATAAGAATGTACATAGCTATTAAAATCTCAGTGTAATTGTCAAATACACGAAAATATATTTTTTGCATACACACATCGACCTTTCATCGTCTTTGAAAATAGACGCTGTACAAGTATGCACTAGTGCCGCTTGTTTTACCACCTTTTCATCTGAAACATCACACTTAACCAAACTTCTGACAGTTCAACGATTCAAATGTTCGTAGCCGTTTATCTTTGAACGATATTTGTCTTGATTCATCTTATTCTAAAATGTTTTCATTAGGTGAAACACACATTATAGGAAAGGTGTTAACAAAATCTACTGTTTGTCAATTCAGTGTAAGTGTGCGGAATCAAAACTCCACAGTTGGGGTGTGATTCCTAGGTTCAGCGGATACTGCAACTGTGAACAAGGAAGGTTCCAAGTCCATGAGAGCTCAGCAGGCTGTTACAAGTGTAGTGAAGGCCTTCATTACCATTTTGTGATATAGGTATCTATATCACTGTATTTTTCAATTTGAATTGTTGTATTCACATTATACCTGATGTACTATTATTAGAATTTCAGGGGAATCCCCCACTTAATGTATACTATACTTTCTAGTTTTTAATCTATAGAAAGTACTGTGACATCAGACCGGTCACTTAGTAAGGTCATTCACATGTTAAAATGCATGTCATTGCTTAATTTTCTATTGGCCTTACTTCTTTCCCACCAATTTTCATTCAGTGGTCATTGTGTTTCATCAGGAAGGCATACAGTTGAAGAAATCTTAAATCTATCTACATTATTTGTAAATTATCACATTCTACTGACTGTAAGTACCTTTCATTATCTTTTATCTATCTATGTGAAAAGGCGAAAATAAAGAAACAGTGACCAATTTCATATTTCCGATAAAGAATACAAAATTAGTTGTAGGGCAAATAAGGGCCTCTAGACATACATGTACCAGAGTTCAGATCAGGTGCCCATTAGGAGTAAGCATTCCCAGTCCACCAGTTACAGTTACAGTTACACCCGCCATATATATATATATATATATATATATATATATATATATATATATATATGTGTGTGTGTGTGTGTGTGTGTGTGTGTGTGTGTATTCCGATACTGAAATCCTTAACAGTCGCTTTGCGGAATTTCAAACTCATTTCTACAAAGACGTTACTCAGAGCAATAAATCAAAAACGGAATGAACAAAGCCAAATCCCAAGAAAGAAGGGATCTCCTGAAGGTAAACTCTAAACCCTGTCGCAATGTCCTACCATACGTTTCAACGCACAATCCAAAGAACCCGGAAGTTCAGGTTATTAAGAACAACCACCCTATCTTGGAGGGAGACCCAGACATGAAAAAAAAAATATTGGAATCATAAAAAATTATCAAAAGTAAAAAAACAAAGTCCTTAATTTCAATTCTAACAAGAGCATGTTTTTTTTTCAGTAGCAATAATGAAATCCCCACTGTCACCAATTGTAAAAAAAAAAAAAAAAAAAAAAAAAAAAATGCGCCCATCTTTAACACCAGGGCACCTATTCACAAAATATCTTGCGACTAAGATCAAATTTTTCAAACACGGTAATTTCCTTATTTTTCATTGCTTGTAGTAGCCTTTCTTAATTAATATGTAAAGTATATCCATGGTTTATAAAAGTTGAATACATACTTGTGACCTTATGATCGGTATTTGATTATAAGACAGAATGATGTTTTTCATCTTAGTCGTAAGATATTTTGTGAATATGGTCCCTGGATCCTTATTTCAAAAAACGGAAGCCAATTTACAGTGAAATCATCCATGACGTGAACCTCTTCCAACCTCTTGTATGTGATAACTTGCGCTGGTTGTGGAGAAAATTATATCAGCCAGAAAGGCGACAGACATCATAGAACACAGAGTGACTGTACACCGTCAACAAATAAGGGAACCAAAATACCAATGTACCCAAGTTAGTAAACACATTCGAAACTGTGCCAAAAATCTAAATCCGAACTTTACCATTTTCCCCTTTTACAAATTCCTGAGAGATACTACGGAAACGGAGCGTGAAACTAAAGAAACGTTGTTTATTCGAGGATAGAAATCTGCTCTCAAACAATATTCCCTTGTTTATTTTGCTGAATATTTCCTTAGATTGTGGGAAATATATTAGGTATACCGATAGGAATTAATTGATGCACAATTAGATAGTTGAAAAAATACTGTCAGTTACAGCTTGTATTGCACTAAGGCTTACCTTTCCATCATAATAACGTATACCAACAATAACTGTGTCGATTCTGGTAATTTGTACTTTTAGAACTGGGGGCATTCTCAAATCAGGCAGCTGAAATTAAAATAAGTACCAGTTTGAGATTTATATGACTCGAAATAATTGTATACGTGAGTAATGATTGATTGTATATTGATTCTCGAGAATTTTCACTCATATGGGTTGAGTTTACATACGGAAAGACAGACGACGGACAACAGGTGATAAGAAAAGCCCACCTGAGTTTTCAGCTCAGGTGAGTTAGTAAAACTACATAGAACAGAAAAATATAAGGAAGAATTATTGTCTTGCAAGACGACAATTATCTAATCACCAAAATTACATATTCACGTACCTGCTTTGAGGTTAAAGAGTGTTGGGAATTAAATACCCGACTTTTACACAACGTATTGTAAATCAACAACGCATGCATCTCATTTGCAATACATACAGGTATATTTAATGGCTATTTATATTGATAAACCCATGTGTTCTGTTACCAGTGTATTCGTTTTCCGGATGAGTAATTATACAAAGACTGGCTTTTAAAACATGCTTTATATTATGTATTATCACACACAATCTGATCGTTATTTTCAGTACTATGTTTAATATTTTTAGAAGTCAAACTTATTGCATTACATTTTCGAAAAAAAGCTCTTCTTTCACACAATTGAATGACGATTATGAAAATATAGACAATCGTTCAGTATTATTTGCAGCAAGTTCAATTTAATGTGTAATGATAACGGAAATTGCAACTTGGAAGTGAATAATGTAACACAATAAAGAAATATCAAGTACTAAATGAAATCAAAATTCCAAAATATGACACCTAAATGAATACAAATTGCAAACAATCAATAGAATTATTTAAAACTAGATGTAAATTCGTCGCACAAGAAAGCTGTAGCTTTATATAAATTAAAATAGATTACGAACAAATAGAGTGATATTGAATTTTTAAAAAATTCACACATAATAAAGCCGTTTTTGGTTTTTATCCTCGTGAGTTTATATTTGACATGTGTATTTTGTAAATAATAAAATCGGCTACTGAGAACAAGTACCCCATCCCTGCATAAGAAACTATTTTAATATCGCGTTGCAGGAAAACGAACAATTGAAGAGTTTACAAGCTAAACAAATTGTGTATATTATACACAATTTAAGCGTTTAGCTGTTGTTTTAATGGTTGTTTGTTGATTTTACGTCCCGTTGAGAATTTTTCACTTATATTGAGACGTCACCAGTTTTAAGGTGAAGAACCCTCAAATTTTGACCTGTGCTTAGCACTCAGGGACGTAGCTGTGAGTGTTCTTTAACGTCTGCCGCGACACGATACCGCCGTTTTTAATGTCATATCCGATTACGATTACAAAGCGAACGATCTACTTCTGATCTACCGCGACCGGTAACTTTTGTTTTGAGTCTTACATACTGAAATGATGAACAAGTTACAAATTACTGTGTTTCTAAAAATAGCAATGAATATAGAGAGAATATGACAATAAACATCAATTTGATGAAAATCAGATCCTATGATCCGGATCTGATTTTAATCAGATTGCAATATACTTATAAGTAGGTTTCAGACAACGGTCCATTTGGGGTGAGTTGGAATTCATCTAGTTGTCATTGCTGGCACGATAGAAACTTTGCTACCTTTTTATCAACCAAATCTGATTATCATGGGAGGAGGATGTCTGCAAGGAGGTACAATCGACGAAAATGTCTGAATGAAATCGGTTACATCGTATGATTCTTAATTAGTTATATATGAAGTTTTACAGTGAAGCTTCGTGTATCTACATAGTCCTAAAACTGAATGCAACTGTTGTTAAATCACGAATTGTGCATTATTACGCAGTTTGTGATGATCGCCATTTTTATGTAACGTATTATGAGGAAGTAAACATTGTACTGTGATGTATGGACAAAGTATTTTATTGCGTTATCTAACTCTATTAATGCGTTGCTTTTCGTGTTGGTGTTTTCTCTTAGTTACTAATAGATAAAACAGGACATACCTTAACCAACTGAATAAACGTTTAAATGAGTACTTACCTTACTCAATCTACTGAAGTTTGTTTAATGACTTTTGACCTCTGTCGCATATTTTTCGCGTACCTGCTTCCGGATTTAATAGCAATTTTGATTCCCGTCATTGGCTGCAATTTATGACCAGCAGACTTGTCATTTTATATTTTTAGATACGAGTCTTATAATAATTAAAATCCCATCTATTCATATACATGTACAATGTATATATAAAGTATTTATAGCAAAATTTTAGAATAGTTTTAAACATTCTTTCTGAAAAAATAAAAGATTATGGATCGCGGAATTTCGTTAAGTCTTTTATCACAATAAGATGTTGTCAACATGTTTATTATACAAATGGCAAGTTAAGATAACGAACAATATCAATCTCATTAATTTTTCATAACAAGCATTGTATGGAAAATTGTTAAAGTAAGATAGTGGATGTTTGTTTAAGAATTAAAGCGTTGTCGAGGAAGTCTAATATCTCCACACGCATCGTATAAAAAACTAGATCAAGAGGTGCTAGTTGAGTTAATAAACGCTACTTTTACTACAATTAGTTTGTTTTAAAAATATAAACGTGATTTATTCTATCATAAAACGTACCATATGAGTTTGTATTTCCCGGAATTACCCGAACATATGCCAGAGTTTATCAGACATAGACTTCAACAATGTGACGTCACACCAAGAACACGATTATGTCTGTGGACGATTCTTTCAACAACGATAGCGAAAATTCTCTACCATCGCCGATTACATGTATATTGGTTTGAGCCTCGAGGGCCGAGGGAACTGTCAGTGGAAGAGATATTAGGCCTACAACTCAACCGTTCCAAATCGTCATTATCACTCAGTCACAGAGAGGAGGGGGATAGGCATATCCTTATTTGTCTTTCGAAATTGACTATACGCGTGTACAACATATTGAATAAATCACAAATCTTGTGCCACGTGCGCAGTGTATGTTTTTTTTTTTTAAATTGGTCCATTTGCTATGTTCTCATATAAACAATGACTAACCTTTGAAAGGTATACACATTTTAGACATTGTTCAGATGAGAACATAGAAAAATGGAGATTGTGTTAAACAATAAGTTACATTTTTCTTGAAGTCATCATAATCTACGAGAAGACAAAGTTTATTTATTTTTTTGGGGGGGGGTGTGTGATTAAGGACAAAACAACAAACTACACTAGCTGTATTTGGGCTCAGCTGGGTCAATATCTATTTGAATATTGTTATCTATAGATGCATTGATCACTGTACATTGTGAAATATCAAAACGTACTGCATCTACTTTTAATCCATAACTGAAAGACTATTAAATGTTCACTTCAGATGTTACAATAAACACTGTATATGTTCAAACATTATATTTAACAAAATGATGGTATATAGTCATTAGAAATGGATTCTTAAAAAGGAAATATCTATTAAATTACAAAATGCAGTTTTTACTAAACTTTGACATGACTAAGAGTGTCTTTGATTTTTTTTTTCAAGTTAATGGCAAAACATTATCAATAACTATGCAGTTTAGATGATATGTGATATGACATGTGATGACCTATTATCTGTCTTGAGATATGTGATATGACATGTGATGACCTATTGTCTGTCTTGAGATAGGTTTTTCTGCAGGGAGTGTGACAAGTTCAAAGTCAACATAGATGAGGAAAGCAAACAAATCAATCAACCCTTTATCTGAGTTACATCTCACTCAGGAAAAAAACAAATCAATCAACCCTTTATCTGAGTTACATCTCACTCAGGAAACAAACAAATCAATCAACCCTTTATCTGTGTTACATCTCACTCAGGAAACAAACAAATCAATCAACCCTTTATCTGAGTTACATCTCACCCAGGATTTTAAGGTAACTCCATACTCGCAGTTTTATCTGATGCATGTTTAAAATGTGTATTTATTTCCATTCATCAGAGTTAAAACTAACAAATTATCAAATAGAATATATAGGTCATCACACTTTTTAAGATGCGAGACATACATATACAGAATCATATATCACCATCAGAAAATTGCAATTTTCCTTAAACAGCGTTATTAAAATTCCATACAAACTGGTTATGACGATATAGTAGCATTCATAACAATTTCATGAAAGTGTATTTTCACAAAAAGATATAAAATTTCTGTAAAAACTAAAGGAAATCATCGCATAATGGACTTGATAAAGAAATCAATAGAAACAGAGTTATTGCCCTTGGATTCAATATTTTGAAACTATCATTGATTATTCATCTATAACTTACACTTTTGAAATATTTTATTTTTAACAAGATTTTTTACAATAGCTATAGGAAAAGACTCCAACAAAATTTATGTTCCTATCATGCATAAATCTAAATAAATCATTGATTTTGCAAAATCTGATGACATCACAGGAGGGTGGAGTTACTTTAAAGTGTATGTTTGGATATGTGTCTTTAAAACGGCTTATTGTGCCTACCGACAAGAGTAGGACAGAACACAAACCCTCAGCATCAATGAATGTCTTCATGCTTGATATTGAACATGAAATACAGGCTATATAGATCAAGATTTACTGTGTGTACAAAATGCACTGTGTCCAATGCAAGCGATATCCAAGTATTTAAACATTAGCAAGCATTTGCTACGAAAACTGTAAGAGTATAAAATGGATCCCAAAAGAAGGAAATTTCCAGCAGGAATTTTATCAACACATGGTTGACTGAACAATGTATTAAGAAATTTACACTTTTTTGCATTTTTGATGATGCAAGTTCTAACTCTCTTGTTGATGACGCAAGCAGCAGGACTGTGGTATTTTGGACAAAATTAAAAAGGCTGACGTAGTTTTCATTATAAAAAAGGAACCTTTTCCTCCAGATGATATGGCCCTGGCTCCTCCACTGGTAGTTGTTGGGGACTACAAAATTTAAAACATTTTTAAATAACTAATCCAAAAATACAACACTTGAAGACAGCATAAAGCAGCCACAGTAAGAGTTGCAATGTATTTCACATCAGTTTTAAAAGCTACCTTAGGCCCGATTTCAAAAGTTAAATGTCTGACAACAAACTCAATTCTGATTAACAAGTAAAAACATATGATTATAAATAACACTGTACAAATTTCCACTGTTTATTCACAAATGAAAGTGAACATTAAAACTATTAAATGTTCATTAGAATGTAATATGTATGTGGTTTTTAACAGTCGCCTGTCTTTTTTCTTTTTCCACTAAAGCATAATAGATATCGAATGACAGAGACTTCAGTTTACCCCCTCCCCCTAATTATTTCAATTCAGATTTTCTCCGACGTCGATCTTTTGATCTCGCCATTTATTCCCTGCTGATTTGGGACAAAATCATCTACCATTTTTGGAATATTGGGAATTTCTTCAATGTTTGAAAAATTACACACACATATATGCAAGTATTTATTTTTGTAACTATAGTTTTCTTTTGCAACTTTTTCTTCACATAATGCTTCACATTATGTGACGTGGCAAGCATATTGAATTCAGCAACCTTGTTTCTACGACTTAAAATGCCCATTACTATTATAAGCCAAACATTGACGAACAGTACACTTTTTTACCTAATCTACTATATAAATTGATATTACACATTTTTTTCCAACTTTAATCAGCAGAGAAAGGTACACAAAATGAGCAGGGGTGAAACAGTTCATCACGTGACCTACTATATTACCCGATCACGTGACGACCCCTTTCCTGGTCACGTGAGAAATTATTGCTCGATTAGCAGATTAGGTAATGAAACAATTATTTCAAGCCTACTAGGGAGAGTCAAAACGATTGCGCCTAAAGGTAGTGACGAAGACCGGGGAAACTGTTGTCCTCGGCCTACGTCCTCTAACAAAAGTTCCCCGGGTCTTCGCCACTACCTCGGGACAATAGTATTGATTGTTTCCCGAGTAGGCATGGAATAATTGTATACTATTAAAATTAAATGATATTCTCATAATTTCCAATTTTCGACTTTTATTTAAAGAGCGTTTTTAATGAAACACTGTGTTTTCACAGACACCAACCTTGACAACTGAATTTAGATCCTTGAACTTAATTGTTTCAAATGCTCATGATCAATACAGTATGAAGTAAGTTGAATTTAAATTGACACAGTTAATATCATTACCTAATCTACAATATAAATTGATATTACATATTTTTTCCTGTTTTACAACTTTAATCAGCAGAGAAAGGTACACAAAATGAGCAGGGGTGAAACAGTTCATCACGTGAGCTAATATTACCCGATCACGTGACGAACTGTTTCTTGGTCACGTGATGAACTGTTTTCCAGTCACGTGAGAAACTATTACCCGATTAGCAGATTAGGTAATAAAAGAATTATTTCATGCCTACTTGGGAAACAGTCAAAACTATTGTCTTGCGGTAGTGGCGATGACCCGGAAAACTGTTGTCAGAGGGTGTATATTGCAGGAAGACAAAAAGACTAAAAATTTAATATAGCCAAACTAGACCATAAGATACATGTACATATGAAATCTGCTGTGAATAAAATAAGCATTCCGTTCGCTATTTAGTCCAAAATAAAATATATGAACGTTTCCTATTTCACTCCCCCCAAAGCATTAGGTAGGGTAGGTAGGCATTTTTTTTTAAATCTTGGTTTTTAATACAATAGTAACCTTTCGTTACAGGTCTATTGACATTATTGATACTTTTCACACATTTTGAAGATCAATAGTAGTTTTTAAAAATGTAAATGAAAGAAAATCGAATGCAAAAAAGAAAAAAAAAACTTCCAAATTCAGGATTTTTCTTTTCTTTTATAATTATAAACAAACTTTGCAGTGCTTAAATATAGACCATCTTATACGTAATCCACCAACATGTTCTTGTTCTTCATCTTCTTTCAACTATAGTTCAGCTGGACATGGCATTACTGGTGATGTTGATATAGTTGAAAATGAGGACCTCAAATCACTTATTCTTAAAGGTCCTAAATACAGAGAACCTCGGTCTTTTAATTGGCGACAGAACTTCATCTCTATTATGAGTTCTGTGGAAGATTATGCCAGACGATGGGCTAAATATGAAAAAGAAGAACTTGATACATTGTCAGAATGGGTTAAAAGCATAAGAGGGATATTAAAATCCTGCATTAGACACATGAAAGCAAAAGTACGTACTATCTATCCTTCTATGTTTAGTAAACCAGAAGTGATAAAAGAATTAGATAGGTTACATGAGGAATATGTTTTGGTTCCAGCTGACAAAGCTAGTAACAACATTGTCTTTGTTTGTAAGGCTCATTATTACAACTGTATTTTAAACGAACTTGGCATTAATTCCACTTTTGGTAATCCTAGGCACCTGATCCTACCTCTGGTGTGTCCAGGGGTCCGTGTTTGCCCAATTATCTATTTTGTATTGCTTGTAGGAGTTGTGAGATTGGTCGCTGTTCGTTATATTCACCTTGCATACACATGCATATCATCAATAAAATATTTAGGGTCAGCAGCTAAAAGGTAGGTAGGGTCGGGGAACTTGAAACATACATGATATTTTATTTTGGCCTTAGTGAAGATGGGTGTTGTAGAAAAGCAAATATATATGCAGCTTGCTCTGCGTATAGTCAGTTTATAAATCGAGGTAAGCTACTGGCAAACAAGTTGATGGTACAGGGGTTTCAAGAGTATCGATTGAAGTCAGCATTTCGCAAATTATATGGTCAGTATAACGATCTAGTTCGTCAATACAACCTATCATTGGGTCAAATGCTGTCTGACTAGTTTCATACCGATTGTTAAGCCGTTCTTGGCACACTGATTTTGACTATGGTTAACTCTGTTTACCTGATCAGGATATAGGGCTCACGGCGGGTGTGACCGGTCAACAGGGGATGCTTACTCCTCCTAGGCACCTGATCCCACCTCTGGTATGTCCAGGGGTCCGTGTTTGCCCAACTATCTATTTTGTATTGCTTATAGGAGTTATGAGAATGATCACTGTTCGTTATCTTCACCTTGCATGTAATACAAACGGTTCATCATTATGAGGACTGCCCTGTGTTTCAGTGCTTGAGCAGCATGTAGTCCTGTTGAAGAATCGATTTTCTCGAAGATCTTCAATTTATGTCTCTTCACATTGAAAACCAACAAGTTGTCTACCTGAACACCTAAAACATTATCCATATACCAGTATACACTGTTAGGGAAATTCCAATACAAATATCTTTTTTATCACAGTACTTAAAAGTAAATAATTTTCATACTTATCCTGCAGTAAAACTCATTTACTGTCTGAAAGCTATTGCTAGAGTTGAACATGCAAAACTATTAGAACTGAAAACTGCATGTAAATATTAAAATTTACCTAGACTTCTGCAGCTCCCTCGCTTTAGTCCTAATTGAGTTCCCCTTGAGTGTTTCTGAGGTGGGTCAGGAATAGCTTCAGTATCAGTTTCAACTGTACAAGTATGTTTCAAAGATGCAATTAGTAGTTTATAAAATGGTCATTTAATGGTATGAAACAGCTAGCTGCCAAAATAGTTTATGACCATGTACATGTATCATTATTTATCAGAAATCATGCAGTGGCGGATTTAAAGAAGGGGAAGGGCAGGGTAATTCCGTAAAAGTCCATATTCTTGTTACTGCATAATATAGTACAAATAAATTGAAATTAGCTATGAAATGCGTGATGCAAAGCAATGGGGATTGTCACGACTACATGACATTGCATGACTCGTACATGTATGTAAACACAGTGACACACATTAAATATATAATATAGCTTATTCGTCTGCACAGCGAGTGTCATGCTCAGGTTTTGGTGTTGAGGGTATAGATTTTTACTGGTGAATAACATGGCCACAGGTGTCCATGCCAATTTCTTTAACCGACTTCGACATTGGAGCATGGAGGTAATGGTATTGAAATGACACTACAGACAGACGTATCGCTTCCACGTTTCTAGTTGTAACGAGTGGAATAAACAAACTCGCCCCACTCTTTTCCTAGAGATACCGGTATTTTCGAAGGAAACTCGTATAAAGACGAACATTTTTAGTGTTGCTGCATCCACCGACAACACATCGTTGCTTCATTTTGGGTCGAGTCCTGGGTGTGACGTCACATCAGAATCTTGGAGGCGCGGCTTACGGAACAAAACGAAGATTTCGCCACTTACAATTTCTCACCTTTTACCAAAAAAAAAAACCCCAATCAAACTGCTTATTTTTTATGTTATCTATTTACCGAATAATGCAAAGCATTAACAATCGGATATGAAATACTCATTGAAAAAATATGCAAAAAGTACCGGGACCCGCTCTTTAAGAAGAAATTGGTTAACCACTCCAATGATGAGCCTGTCTGCTCCGGTTCAGGAAGGCAGTAGGAATAGATTAATTTCTACAGCTGACCACGGTATGTCAGATCATTATTCCAGCGATGTGGACGAACTCGATCTTCTGGCTACAGATAACAATAAATGTCAGTCAAACACAGACAAATGGCTAGTGACACTCCAAGTATGTGAGAAACCTACCGAATTCAGAAAGATACAGGAGCAAAGTACAATGTTATCGTCTCTCACCAGTATCATCAGAATAAGTTAGAAAGATTCAAAAGTAAATCTTGCGTTCGTTTACTAATCACACTATACTTCCGGAGTTTCACGTGCAACTACCACTGAGGAACAAAGACACTAACATTCGAAATAGTTTGAAATCGGGATATAGGGCTCACAGCGAGTGTGACCGGTCAACAGGGGATGCTTACTTCTCCTAGGCACCTGATCCCACCTCTGGTGTGTCCAGGGGTCCGTGTTTGCCTAACTATCTATTTGTATTGCTTATAGGAGTTAAGAGATTGATCACTGTTCGTTATCTTCACCTTGCATAGTTGACATCCACCAGGAAAACGTGATCACAGGAATAGCAGTAGAACGCCTTAATCTCATATAGAGAATGAATCCTGTTTCCTCCGTCTCAACAACAGTCGATCAGTTCAACGACTTTCCGGGTTTAGTGAAAACAACTGGCACTTTACCAGGAGTACACAAGATCAAGATTGCTTCTCGGGTCAAAGGAATTGTTCACCCACTCAGAAGACAACCTGCATCACTTAGACCATTGATCACTGAAACACAGAGAGAAATGGAGGAGAATGGATTCATAACCCGCGTTAGTAAACCTACACTTAGGGTCAGCTCTATGGTTGTCAGCCTATGAAATAACATAGTTCGCATATGCATAGACCCGAAAAATCTGAATGAAGTTATTCTAAGAGAACATCATCCTATGAAAACCATGAACGATGTTGTTTCAGCCATTCCACACTCCAAAGTTTTTTTTCCGGTACTTGATGCAAAGTCAAGATTTCTTCAAATGAAGCTGGATGAGGAATTAAGTTTTCTCACGACATTGAACACTCTCATAGGACGCTACCGTTTAATTAATTTTAATCCAAACTCTAAATCCTTAATCGTCGGGGAAGGTGACAAGGGTTATTTTCTCAGTTCAATTCATCGGTGAGATTTTACACTTCCACTACAGTTCACGGCAATGCTATTTAAAAAAAAAAAAGGAGGAAGGGCAACCAGTTTATTCGTAAAAAATAACTAACTTTTGCATGTAATGATAAGAGGGGTAGAGCCATTGTTGCTACGTGCCTGATAATTATTTTAGTGATCATTTGAATACGGTAATTGCACTACAGTTGAGTCCCAATCTTATCAAAATTTGACCTTTCATCTCGCTCTACGTTATATGTTTGTCGCTCGTGAAAGGATCTAACGCAACCTCGTTCAGGTCACGTTCTGGTGCCCCGTGTCATAACCCTTTAATAATTAAAATTCAACCAATGAAAATGCGTATTTCACGAGCGACAAACAGATAACGTAGAGCGAAATGAAAGGTCTAATTTTAAGTAGATTGGTTCAGTCCATGTTTTAGGCAAGTACAACGGCGAGTGTCACAGATTGCCTTGCATTTACAGCGAATAACGTTCAAAAGTTTATCTGGCGCGACTGGTTCGTCAAGGCCCAGAAAAGTTCAGAGCAATAAAGAAGATGCCACAGACAAAGAGGGAGTTACTGTAGAATCATTTAAATTCGTTGAAGCCAATTTTCGTGGATTGCTGACTTTTTACAGGTTCCTGGGGACGTAATTTCGTGGATTTATGTACATATTGTATTTGTAATATATATATATATATATATATATATATATATATATATATATAATCCAAATAGAAAGAGTTGATATCACACAGTCAAAATAATTCAATAAAAAAGCAGGAAAATATACAGTTCGAAAATATATTTAAATCACTAGCGCTTTCTGGATTTTAACATCCATCCTCAGGTGAATACAAATTAATAATGAATACAAAGTTGTTTATCTTAGAGACGTCTATTGTGACGTCATAACGTCATGATAGTCTTTACGAGGAGGAAATAGATACATGACGTCATAATACAAAAGTTCGGGAAAGGTGACTTGGGCAAAATAAGTATGAACATTTACATGATAAAAGTTGATGAATTAAGAGGTCTAACAATCATATTTTTTCATATATGTATTGATTAAAGTTTGTTTAGTTTAGGAGAAAACTGTATATATATATATATATATATATATATATATATATATATATATATATATATATATATATATATACGTTTATATACTCATCCACGAGTTTACTCATCCACGAGTATTATACTCATCCACGAATTTACATATATATATATATATATATATATATATATATATATATATATAAATTCGTGGATGAGGGGTACCCACGAATTCCACGAAAATTGAGTCACCACGAATTCTAATGATTCCACAGTAAACGATTATTAGGCATCCCAATCAGTAGTCAGGTCTATGCACCAGTCAGATGCCTTTTGAAATCCTACACAGTATGTAGATGGGAACACGAGCAGCAGTCAAGTGTAGAGCTGTTGAAAAAAATCCGTATTTCCTCACAAACATTAAGATCCTATGATATCAGCCAAAAGCATTGAAATCCAATGTGATGCCTCGAGAGATGGGCTCGGAGCAGTTCTTGTACAGAATGACTTGTCAATCGCATTTTCATCTCGCGCACTCACTGACACAGAAAAGCGATACGCTCAGATTGAAAAAGAAATGTTCTCCATTGTGCACGCTCCCACCAAATTTCATCACAACATATTTGGGAAACGGGTTATAGTCTACAACGACCACAAACACTTGATGCAAATCTTTAAAGGGACTCGTTCACGATTTTTGATAAAAATATTTTCACTTTTGATATTAAACATTTAAAATATAACTCAGTTAATGTTGACAGCCAAACTTTTGACCTTCTGAATGCAAGAATAAAAGCAATATTTTAGCCTTAAATCTATGTTATGTAAACAATGACTCGAGTCTTTTTATGTATACAAACACACAAGTGACATATTGATTTTGTAATATAAAGCATCTTAATTTTGCGAAGTCACAAATTTTAACTTTTAGATGACACATTTTACCCCCAAATTCCTTGAAATGTGAAAGATATAATAAACTTAGATCGATTCTTTTGAAAATTTCGTCAACAATAATATACCGCAATCCTTGTTTACAAAATAAATAATAAACTCTCTAAAATTAGTTTCTGTGATAATGTATAACCTTAATTTTTATGTGAAATCCTTTAAACACAGTACACGGTAATTTTTTATCATTAAAAGTGAAAAAGAAAATGTTGGCGGAAAATCGTGCCCCAGTCCCTTTCAGAAATCGTTACTGTCTACACATATGAGACTACAGAAAATGCTCCTGCGCCTCCAGTGATATGATCTTAACAAAAGGTGAAGATAACGAACAGATAATGAACAGTGATCAATCTCATAACTCCTACAAGCAATACAAAATAGATAGTTGGGCAAACACGGACCCCTGTACTCACCAGAGGTGGGATCAGGTGCTTTGGGGGAGTAAGCATCCCCTGTCGACCGGTCACACCAGCTGTGAGCCCTATATCCTGATCAGGTAAACGGGGTTAACCATAGTCAAAATCAGTGTGCCAAGAACGGCTTAACAATCTATATGAAACAAGTCAGACAGCATTTGACCCAATGATAGGTTGTATTGACGAACTAGATCGTTATAACGACTGTAGAATTTGCGAAATGCTGACTTCAATCGAGACTGTTGAAACCCCTGTACCATCAACTTGTTTGTCAGTAGCTTTATTTATAAACCAACTATACGCAAAACAAGCTCTTGCGTATCGAATCAGTTGATATAATGGAATATTGCTACATAAATATGGGAAGTTGACGATGGAGAAAATGAAATCATCCCGTTTGTAATACAGTTGAGTTATCAGTTTGATGTTAATATCTACTTTCAATAAATATATAAGTATTAAGCAGAAGTGGACGACTCTGTGGTGTCTTTTATTTGAGCTCACAGGGATATATCGAATCGACATAGGAATGAAAGTTATCATTGTTAAGGAGGTATGCTACACCAGAGAAATTTGATGTAGATGAAAAGTGGAGAATAGGTACAATATTTTAAAGTTGAAAATTTTCAAATTTACTTTATTTTGTCAAAAAAATAGAGTTTAAGAAGGTAATCTGAAAAATAAATTAAAACCCCTGCTGGACTCCAACCTGCGACCTACAGTTCAGCAGTCGGTATAAGTGGAAAAGGAAGTCAAATATTGCTGATAACGATTTTTTCATCCATGTTTTTACAGGAAGTCAGCCATTATGACGATGTAGAGTACAACCTTAATAGACAAAACGTCGTCGATATATCTAAATGTCGAATTGAAGGCCACAGCAAGTCATTTCTTCTTCTCTCGTATAAGTTTTTGAATAAATTCTGCTTCATATGAATATAGAAACAGGTCAACTAACAAAGGAGCACAATTCGTGCCCATGGGAATTCCAACAAACTGTTGGAAGACCCGATCACTAAAGACCACGAAGATATTGTCAATGAGGAACTCTAGCATATTTTTTATTTCAACTTCAGAATACTTGTGCGTGGAATCAGAGTGGTGTTAACAAAGTAAGTTTTTGGATGACTGATCACTAGATATGACTATTTCCTTTTTCCATTTAAGTTGAAGAAGCAACTGTCTATGGTGTCAAAAAGTCTACTCTTTAATTCATCGCGAGGAATGGTCCTGTATAGTGTTGAAAAGTCATAGGTTTTAATGTTATTGATGTGGGAAAAGTTTTGCGATTTCAAGTTTACTAAAAGTTCTTTAGATTTTTTTAGAATCCACATTTGATTAACACCACTTCTGGCATATGTAGTCGAACAGTAAGTTTGAAGTTTCTCCTTCACAGCTGTTAATATTTTCGTCAGGAGCAAAGACAGGGGCTTGGTAGAGCACTTACTGGATCCACCAATGTATCTTTGTTTGTAAGGGTTTTTATGTAGTTTAGGAATCCAGTATTTAGGTTCGGCAACTCATATTCATTCGACCCATTGACTGGGATATTAAATGTGTCTAAAACTGAAGCATGGTTTTGAAGAATTTCCCGTTTTGAAAGGGCAGTTGGAGTAAAAGCACGCTTACCAAATGTGGAATTAATGCCAAGTTCGCTTAAAATACAGTTGTAATAATGAGCCTTACAAACAAAGACAATGTTGTTAGCATTGTCAGTTGGAACCAAAACATATTCCTCATGTAACCTATCTAATTCTTTTATCACTTCTGGTTTACTAAACACAGGATATATAGTATATACTTTTGTTTTAATATGTCTAATGCGGGACTTTAATATTCCTCTTGTGCTTTTAACCCATTCTGATAATGTATCAAGTTCTTTTTCATATTTATAAACCTATCGTCTGGCATAATCTTCGACAGTATTCATAATAGAGATGAAGTTCTGTCGCCAATTAAAAGACCGAGGTTCTCTGTATTTAGGACCTTTTAGAATAAGTGATTTGAGGTCCTCATTTTCAACTATATCAACATCAGCAGTAATGACATATCCAGGTGGACTTAAGTTGAAAGAAGATGAAGAACAAGAACAAGTTGGTGGATTACGTACAAGATGGTCTATATCTAGGGACTGCAAAGTTTGTTTATAATTAAAAAGTTTGGATGCAATAGTAGAAATATAGCTGTAGGAAATGCAGGGTGTAGACTTGATCTTGAAATAAGTTAGAATACACGACTGAACCCTTTGATGACGAAGAATGTTGCTTATGTTGACGGCATCTATTCCTTTGTAAATTTGAGCTTAAGGAACTGGCGGCATGATTTGGAAGGAATATCATCCATGACCCGTGCTGGTTTAAAGAGCCTGTGATAGGCAACATCCATAATCATAGATTTCAGTCTATATTCAGGTGTTGAAAAATTCAAGTATAGACTAGCCATAGCTTCTTCAAATAACGTGTAACTCTGGTCTTGCAATACTTTCCCCCTCATACATAATGTATCTCAGCGTGTCCAATAAATGAGAAGAATCCATCCTTACATGTAAATATAGGAACCATTTATTACTTTTGATAAACAAGAGGCCCACAGGCCTTATCGTTCACCTGAATACTAGTGAAAAAGTATCACTACTTCCATGGGCTTTGAAATCTAGAAAAAATTCCTGTTCTGAATACCTAAGCTAAATTCTAATGTTCAGCAACAGTATAAAACAATTTGTGTTCTTAAAACTTCACTGCCTCCAAAAGTGCATACACTGATGAAAGGTTTTAAATAATAGGTGTATTAACATTAAAACATATGACTAATTTGAACTCATCCTTAAGTCATAACCCTGGGTTTTGATTGAAATTCACCAGTTTTTGTACATCCTTTTCTGCTACTCCTAAGTATGCATTTAGATTTTATACAGCATTAGCAAACTTACACATAAATACTATATTCTAAGTGTTGCCCAACCCTGTGGTCAGAACTCTTACTTCGGTGATCATCAAATTTAGTTCTTTAGAAGATTTTTAAAAATTAGTCAATTTGGGGCATTTTTTGCCCCACCCCAAGAATCCTGAAATTTACAATTTATATCCCCCTTGTTCCAAAGATTCTTCATACCAAATATGAAAAGAATTGGAATGATAGTTATCAAGAAGTTAAAAACATTCAATAGTTCACACATTCAATAACTGACCATCTTGACCCCACCCTGATACCAAAACCTCTACCCCTGGGATTATCAAATTTACAATTTTGGTAAAGGACTACCTGCTCTTTCTAAATATCTATTCAGTTTCAATATAGTATCAACAGCACTAAAGAAGATGATATTTAAGTGTTTTACACATAAACACTAAATAACAAGTTTGGCCCCTCCCTGTTGTCAGAACCCCTACCCCAGGGATCATGAAATTTCCAATTTTGGTAGAGGCCTTCCTGCTCTCCATCACCATGCAATTAGATTTTCTTACACATGTGCGGTTCTTGACAAGATTTTTGAAAATTTATCAATTTTGGGCAGTTTTTGCCCCACCCCTAAGGCCCCAGGGGTGCTGGAGACCTGAAAGCTACAATTCCTGTTCCCCTTGTCCAAAAGATACTTCATACCAAAATATGAAAAGAATTGGACTGGTAGTTATCAAGAAGCCCACAGGCCTTATCGGTCACCTGAATACTAGTGAAAAAGTATCACTACTTCCATGGGCTTTGAAATCTAGAAAAAATTTCCTGTTCTGAATATCCAAGCTAAATTTTAATGTTCAGCAACAGTATAAAACAAGATGTGTTCTTAAAACTTCACTGCCCTCAAAAGTGCATACACTGATGAAAGGCTTTAAATAATAGGTGTATTAAATTAAAACATCAAAATATATGACTAATTTGGACTCATCCTAAAGTCATAATCCTGGGTTGTGAAATTCACCATTTTTTGTAAATCATTTTCTGCTATTCCTAAGTATGCATTTAGATTTTATACAGTATCAGCAAACTTACACATAAATACTATATACTAAGTTTGGCCACACCCTGGGGTCAAAACCCTTACTCTGGGGAAAATCAAATTTACTACAATTTTGGTAAGACTACCTGCTCTATCCATTTAGTATCAAAACACTAAAGAAAATGTTATTTAAGTGTTTTACACATAAATACTACATAACAAGTTTGGCCCCGCCCTGGGTTCAGAACCCCTACCCCGGGGATCATGAAATTTACAATTTTGGTAGAGGCCTTCCTATCTACATCACTATGCATTTAATTTTTCTTACATGTGTGTGGTTCTTGAGAAGCAGATTTTTGAAAAATTGGTCAATTTTGGACAGTTTTTGCCCCACCCCTAGGGCCCCAGGGGTGCTGGAGTCCTGAAATTTACAATTTGTGTCCCCGTTGTCCAAATGATTCTTCATAGCAAATTTGAAAAAAGTTAAAAATGTTCAATTGTTAACACACGACGGACAAAAACCAATTGCAATAGGTCACCTGAGTTTACTCAGGTGACCTAAAAATGTTCAATTGTTAACGCACGATGACAACCGATTGCAATAGTTTACTCAGGTGACCTAAAAATGTATAAACTATAAGTGTTGTGACATTGAAGTTTATTCTGCATGACATTATAAAGTGACGTAACACATAAACAAAATTGCAAGTACAGTGTACATACCTCCTGCAAAGGCTATTACTATCTACATACGGCTGTTGCTTCATAACAGTTTTACGAAAACAATAACATTAATAATAATTCTTTTTCTGGGAGGTTTATTTCATGAATATTAGTTCAAAACCATATTAAATATTCTAAGGAGATTTGTCTAGTCATTATGTTAAGCCTAGTAAACAAGTTCATTTCAAATCCCATTTTATCTAAAACTTCCATTTAAAAATTAATTCACTATTTCTCCATCGTTTTAAAACCTCAGTCATTCTAATTGAGGTTACACCTTTAATGTCATACAGACTAAGTAATTCATTGTCTTGGATATCAAAGTTTATAATAAAAGTATTATAAAAGTTTTGTTTACCCCCCCCCCCTATCTACATGATTTTAAATACATGTAGTTATAAATCAGGAAAAATATATCAATTAACCAGTGATTGCACACATGCTGCCGAAAGTGTTCGATATAAAAATGGCTTTTTAATGTCATATCAATGCCTCCTACTAATAAAAGCCTTGGTCAAAGTCCATAGGCTCAAGGTTATATCTCGAGATTTCTGCAATAAAAATACTGAATAAAATACAATGAAATAAGACGAAAGTAAAATGAAATGGGGTAAAAAAGAAACCCACACCAAATAATACACACCGGTGATATACATAATAATAGCTCGCTGGAGTACTATCATTCCCGAATGGGGAAAATGATAAAAATTCTATCAATAATTGAAAAAATTAATAAAATATGATACATTATTTTTTTAAAAACTCGTTAATATAGGCAAGCATGCAACGGTATATTACAGACAGATCTATACATTATGTACATATGCAAATAGCAGTCCTCTCACTGTCATTTGTTCTCTTGGTAGTCTATGCGTCATTTGAAATAAGACTTTGATTCTATTCAATAAATATTATAGTCTAGACATCAAGATAATTGTCTTTTCAACTTGTAGCTTCATTTCCGTATTGCCTTCAATTTCTTAATTACATCATTTCTCTGAATGTAATTCAACCCATCACATATCTCCTGCCTTGTGAAATTTCGTCTTTTCAAAACAGATGACATCCTATCTCGGACTCTGTCCTTGTCCATTTCAATTTCATCCAGTGCATTCGGTGAAATTCCCAAGAATATACCCATTCTGTAATATGCCGCTGAGGCCTTTTCTGCAACAAACTCTACTTCTTCTTTTTTTATATTTTGATTTGACAATGTGACATTTTCAACACTGCCAGTGTGTTTTGCACGATGAATATAAGGCAAATTTTCTACAATATCCTTTCGTCCAATGTTCTCAAGACCTTCTGTCAGCTTGACCAAATGTTGTGTATCCGGATATTGATTCATCCATTTCACTAGGCATTTAAATGGCGTCAACTTCTCCACAGGCAGACCTTCATGCAGCAGCATACAAAGTTGTCTGACTTCATGTTTATCAGTTAGCTTCTCCGATACATAATCAAACTTCAGAAAAAGGTCTAGAAGAAGAGAAAAATCTGTATAACTTATTATCAAAATAAGACTGCCACATCATTTCATCAAAAATAGTGTACATGCATTATTACTATTAGTATACTAAATATCAATATACAAATATGAAAGTAACTTTTTTTGCTTAGGTGAACTTAATTTCCTTCTCTTTTTTTCCCCGAGACTTCTATCATTGTCTGTTTAGCATTTCAAACACCAATAAAATTGATCTATTACAGATTACTTCTGAGTTTTGCTACACACATAAATTCTGATAAATAGTATACAATATTAATATAATGAAATTTAATTAGTTGGAGCTACTAAATGATTTATATCAAACTTATGTAGATAATTGAATTGCGTGCATTTCATTAGGTTTACTTTTAATGTGACATACTTACCATGATGTTGGTTTTCATTTGCAGAATCATCTTCAATATATTCATCTTCCTGAAATAAACAAAAAGACATACTAATTTAAAAAACATTCCAACACAATTCTCAACATTCCCATAAAAATTGATTTTTATCCTAGAATTAGATACCCCCATCCCTCTACAATCATACTCAGATAATAAATCCTAACATTATAGACTATCTAAGGAACAATTCCAGCAACACTGGCCTTTTTCACAACCGGAACAGAAACAAAGTTTGGATCAAGTATGTTTATAGTTTGGACAAGAATTTTGCGATTATTCCATGGCCTTAATACTGATGAAATCATCTCAGTCTAGG
This sequence comes from Ostrea edulis, assembly GCF_947568905.1. NCBI lineage: Eukaryota > Metazoa > Mollusca > Bivalvia > Ostreida > Ostreidae > Ostrea > Ostrea edulis. Next base: position 30,064,659 of record NC_079170.1, read on the forward strand.
ATCACAACACAGATCACTGCCTTTTTGTAATCGATGATTACCTAAACTTAGCAATCCTAAAAATACAATTGGACGAAAAAACGAGTGACCTTGATAGTTTTATACAGTAATTAATTCATAGGCAAATTTTGAGCTGAGTTTATCATTTTTGAAAAGGTCAATAAATTTTAATGATTCCTTCAATTATTGCAGTTACTTAACAAAAAATTGATGGGCCCATTACAAATTTTTAACCTTTCTCTATTTAACAAATTTATCATGACCTAGCCTAAATGACCTTGGGTGAGTTATATTATAAGCAGTGAACTATCATTGTTTCAAGTATGCAGCTTTGTCAAAGATTATGACCCAAACACGAATTTCACATTCTGGCAATATCATGGGTATATAACTATATCATGTTTTACATTATGCATTTCTCAATTTACCTTCCAAAATGATAACAGGTGTTGTGGATCTATTATGTGCTTGTCCCTCAATGGACACTTCTTGCAGAAAGATTTCACACACATCTCTTGCACTTCTTCTGATGACATCCCGAAATCAACATAATCATTCAGGAAGCGAAACTGACCACACAAGTATCCCACAGAAAATTTGATATCCATATGAAAGGAAGATTGGAGTTCCTTGATCAGTTTCGATAGATTCCGTAAAGCATTTATGGAAATGGATTTATCAATGTCCACTTCTTGACATACAATTTGAATTTGGATCGAGGTCTTACACCGTCCTAGAAGTATAAAATGTGTTGCATTTTGAAAAATGCATGCATTTTGATACACACACCTTTTTCCGTCAGATGCTATTTCCCCAAAATAGCCCGTTGTTATAGCTTCTGACACCAGGCGATGATAAATGATGTCTGGTAGGAAGTTGCTCTCGTAACATACTACTGAGGATTTATTATAATCATCAAAGACTTCCAGTTGAAATGGTAATGTGTTCATGGAAGGCACATACAACAGTTTTTCATCTCCAGCATTTGGGATATTGACCAAAATACCAATTTGATTCATATATTTAAACAGAATGTCTTTTTCTTCTGCTTTAAAATCAGGTACTTCTTTCAACAATACCAAACACATTTCCTCCTCGAGGAAGCCATCTACTTCATAATCCTGCCATACTTTCCCAAATTTTCTGGCAATTTTGCCACGACTTTCCACATCTGTGTTTATAAGACATTTAAATATCTCAAGTAGAAAGTTGACATCAAGTATGACAAAATCCTTCAGATCCTTTTCATCAAAGTGAATTATGTCCCCGATTTCATGGAAAAACTTCAACATCCACAGAAAATCTTGATGGCTCATCTGCAAGGTTGAAGAATTTGTGTCTAGTAACGATTTTAGTTCGCAAAGAGAAATAACTTTCCGTTTTTGTTTCAAACCATTTAGCCATTGTTCACACAGTGCCCATTTTCGAGGGATGACACGTCCCCATGTATCCAGTTTCTTGGTCTGTTGTACCATACAAGTTTTTAATTTTTCAATATTTCTGTCTTCCTTCAAAGTTACAGTAAATTTTCTGTCTTCGTCTAGATGGCATTTCAGCTGTTCAACCTTTGGTGTACTCCAGACGTCAACAAAAATTTTTTCAATATCCTAAAAAGGAGTAATGAATGTTTTATCTATACTATAACAACATACACAACCATGTTAAACGGACTGGAACCATTTTTAATTGGAAATATTCAAACAACCATACCCGTGATGTCTTTCTTTCAGCATGGGTTGCAACCAATATGACAGGAGCCGATGGAGAAAAGGTTTCAATTGAACTGAGCCAGTAGTTTATAAAATCTGAAAATAAAAACAAAAAACTAAATCATAGATAGCAATTTCCTGTCATAAGACAATTACACATACAGAAACTGAAGCGTACTACTACACCAGTAGAGCCGTGAACGAACGGTAAATAGTTCTCGGCATTGTGTCCCATGGGAAGTAAAAGAAGTGCAACTGACCGTGGGTTTCCGACGATGCGAGACAGGCAACGAACGGTTCTCATTAAGATCGAAACGCTTTGGGCCAAGATGGGAATGAAGGGTTTGGCCCCAATTTAAAATTCTGCATTTGAGACATTGCAGGAGAGAGAAATTCCTTGCCTTGATTAAAGTTTAATTTATTCAAAATTATGAATATTTTAAAATGGAAGGAAGGGGGATGGAAGTGAATAAATACATACAGTTATAAATGCCTTAAATTCCAAATGGCATGATTTGCATCATTATATCTAATGTAATCAGTAGAAAACTTTTCATTTTAAACTTGAGTCACCTTGGATCATATCTAAAGATTGTCCCTGTACCTTTGCATGAAAAACTTTGATCACTAGTCGCCCAAACCTACCCCTGGGGGAGATGATTTTCACAAACTTGAATCTGCACTATGTTAAGAAGCTTTCATATAAGGTTGAACTTTACTGGTCCAGCATTGTCACTAGCCACGGTAACGGGTTACCGAGTCCGGTAGTACATGTATCTAACCTACCTCAAACTGTGTCTGCATAATCAGCGAAAACCTCGATTTTCATGAATGTGTATAAAATGATGTAATAAATACTAACAGATTTCCGATATGTTAATGACTGCGCCCACAACTAAAACGTGCAGTATTCGTTTACAAGTAATAACGGATAAAAAAAGGCTACAGATCCCTGTATATATAAGTTTAGAATATATAGGAAATATGAGAAAATCTTTAGCTGGACCAGGAATTGAACCCGGGACCCCTACATTAGTGGTCAGGTGCTCTAACCACTGAGCTGATATCCATGATTTGTATAGCCCTAATTACTACAGAAGCAAGTAAAGTTTATAAGAATGAAATTCGCATTAACAGCAGTGGTTACGCTTGTAAATTCTGTGTTAATAAACTTAATCGTATTCTCAAACTTGATGAGGAAATTTGGGGTAAAGTGGATGTGTTGAAATCTGAAAAACTATAGTTGATCAGACAATTATCTAAAGAGAGTGGTGTGGTTACGCATATTGTATCATGGTAAATTAATATTACACTGGTGAAATCAACAAAGAAGCGTCCATTTGTTACAACAGCTAAAAAGTGTCCAGTTTGTTCTCAATCCTTGGATTATTCTGCAAGGAGCACGCAATCTCCAAATGACTTTCTTTCCACCCAAAACAAAAATTATGGAAGCTCACCAATTGGTCGACTTATGAACATAAATATTCATGAAGTTGAGGATTTTTTTTATCATACAGCCATGGCATTTGACGTAGTGTAAATGGAGAGAGTAAGCGTGGCTTGTGACGATGCTGACCCAATGGTTTTTGAGAATATTTTAATTAAAAATATTTTCCCTAATAGTATGTTATTGCATGTAAAACTTTGATCCCCCATTGTGACCCCATCTAACTCCATGGGCCATGATTTGAACAAACTTTAATCTGCACTATGTCAGGAAGCTTTCATGTAAATTTGAACTTTTCTGGCCTAGTGGTTCTTGAGAAGATTTTTAAATAACCCCAAGTTATATTTGCATTTTCACGATTATCTCCTCTTTGAAGGGGGAATGGCCTTTCGTTTCAACAATCTTGAATCTCCATGGATGATATGTACCATGTTTGACTGAAATTGGCCCAGTGTTTCTAGAAAAGATGAAAATGTGAAAAGTTTACAGACAGAAGGACAACCAGTGATCAGAATAGCTCACTTGATCTTTAAGCTCAGGTGAGCTAAAAACATGTCAAACGAAAAAAATCCATTTTGAATTCACATTTTCTTCTTCAGTAAGTTGGTTTCAGTATACAATCTTTGGTGAGAGTTAATTTCCCGTTTACCTCAAAATAAAAATATGCTCTACTGTGTTGCAGTGAATTGGTAATTTGTCTGTATCAACCTTTTACGGATTTGAACTATGGAAAGTCCAGCAATGTACAACTTCAAAGTATTGTGTTGAACCAAAAGCAATATTATTATATAGCTTTCTTCCCCCTCAAACAAGCACTGTGTTGACTTACAATGACTGACTGATGTGCGAGTTCCGAATGACTTTGCGGAAACGAACAGTTTTAGATTAGAACGGAAATTCGGAATGCTTTAGTCTGGGAAAGAAACTCTGAACGGTTTGAACAGAAGGAATTGATGCGGGAACAAAACAGTTTTAATCGAGAAAGGAATGGTTCAAGTGGTGTAGTAGTACACTTCAGGGTCTGTTTGTTACATGTTTCTGTGCACTAATCCATGTTAATAAACGTAAAAAATTGATACCCCATTGTAGCCTATGCACCTTACTCCTGGAGGGCATGATTTGAAAAACTTAAATCTGCACTACATGCATGTCAGAAAGCTGTCCTGTAAATTAGTACTTTTCTGGCCCAGTGGTTCTTGAGAAGATCTTTGGCTATTTTGCCTATAATATATTTGCATGTAAAACTTTGATTTCCTATGGTGACCCCACCTTAACCATGGGGGTCATAATTTCAACAGACTTGAACATGTTGAATCTGCACTATGTTGGTAAGCTTCAGGGATTTATCTAGGTTGTTTTTACTACCAGTAAAAGTTACCTTTCCCCTTTGGCAACAAATGGATATTTCCCCTTCCATAGATAAAAAATTCCCCTTCATTTGTAGAAACTTGACAAAATTGTATGAGAATTTTCAACAAAAATCATTTTTTTTATATATTCCAAGTCATTTTCTATAATAATTATTGTCAGACTTACAATATAGATAAAATGAATAATCAATCAATTTATATGGCTGTAATGATCTGTGGATATTATATTCCATGGATGTCCCCCACCACCATCCCCTGGAAGCTCAATGACTGCATTCTTAAAAATTCCCCTTAAATTTAAAATGGGTAGTAACATCTAAATGCTGGGTAAAACCCTGAGCTTTCATGTAAATTTACACTTTTATGGCTCGGTGGTTCTTGAAGATTTTTAAATCACCCCACCCTATTTTTGCATTTTCATGATGTCTCCCCTTGAAGAGGCCCTTTATTTAAACAAATTTGAATCCCCTTCACCTAGGGATGCTTTGTGCAAAGTTTGGTTGAAATTAGCCTGTTTGTTCTGAGGAGGAAGATTTTTCAAAAAATTTCAGTGTACTTTCGCTATTATCTCCCATTGGAGAAAGGTGTTGCCCTTCGTTTGAACAAACTTGAATCCCATTCACCTTAAGATATTTTTTGCCAAGTTTGGTGGAAATTGGCCCAATGGTTCTCGAGAAGAAGTCGAAAATGTAACAAGAGATGTTTGTAAAACACATATGCCCCCCATGGTGCAAAATTGGAAAGGGTTATACACACACACCTCATTTAATTGAGAGTATCATCAATTCAAAATATTGAGCAGACAATATCTTCCTATGTCAAGAGTGGATTGACCATGTGACCTAAAAATCAATAGGGGTCGACCCATCAACTCCTGAAGATGTACCAGTGTACCAAGTTTAATGTCTGTCAAGCAAAGGGTTCTCAAGATATCAAGCAGACAGTATATTCCAATGTCCAGTTTGACCCTTGACCTTTGACCATGTGATCTGAAAATCGATAGGGGTCGTCTTCTCCTGAAGATGTACCAGTGTAACACGTTTGATGTCTGTCAAGCAAAGGGTTTTCAAGATATTGAACGGACAGTATATTCCTATGTCCAGTTTGACCCTTGACCATGTCACCTCAAAATCAATAGGGGTCATCTTCTTTTGAAGATGTACTGGTGTACCAAGTTTTGATGTCTGTCAAGCAAAGGGTTCTCTACACATTGAATGGTCAGTATATTCCTATGCCCAGTTTGACCCTTGACCTTGACCTCAAAATCAATAGGGGTCATCTACTTCTTAGGATGTACCAGTGTGCAAAGTTTGATGTCTTTCAAGCAAAAGGTTCTCAAGATACTGAGCGGACATTATATTCCTATGTCCAGAGTAAATTGACCCTTGACCTTTGGACCTGAAAAACAATAGGGGTCCTCTTCTACTCATAACCAACCCACATATGAAATATCATTATCATCAAGTGAATGGTTCTCAAGATATTGAGCGGACAACACATGGTCTACAGACCGACCGACAGTTGCAAAACAATATGCCCCCTCTTTTTCAAAGGGGGGCATAAAAAGTTTACAGACGGATGATCAGAAAAGCTCACTTGAGCTTTCAGGCCAGGAGAGCTAAAAACTAATGACATTCTAGTCATAAGAAACTTCTGACGTCTAATCCTGACATGTCTTGCTTTATAATTTTATCTGCAATTAAGGAATGATCAAATGAACTGGTAATTGTAGTTGAGAGACCATAAAAATATATAACTTCATTAGAAGGATTTTTTCCATTTCCTGATGAATGTGGTTATATCATTGAGTATCACATGATTGATTTCTCTTGACAAATCAACTGTCACTTGACCCAAATATTCTCATTGTTCATTATTATGAATTACACATTTGAAAAATGTACTGATATCTTTAAAAAAGATCAATACTTGCCTCTGTTCGTCCATTCTTTATACATCATACTGTGTGAAATAGTTCTCGGGGGACTTGAATCCAAATCTTCTGCCATATTCAGCACCAAAATGTATCCGCATTGTGCACGCAAAAAGATTTGATGTGAAGAATAGTAATCACTTTCACCAGCAAAGTCCAAAATGTCCACTGTGTTTCTCTTGTCGTTATGAATTTTTTTGGACAAAAGTGGAATGATATTTCTGAATTCGTCTTTTGTCTCTTCAGAGAAATTAGCCACTCTAATAGGGTTCTTCTTCTTAGTCGTCTGTGTTGTCTTTTCTTCATTTGCTGATCCTTTTTTCTTCGCAAGCCTTTGATTTTTGAAATCTTTCAAAACAGACACTCGTGTTTCTTCCTTACGACTAGGTTTGAGCTTTTTTGAACTTTTCTGCTTCGGAGCATTAGAGCCCCCTGGTCTTGCAGGTTCATTAAGTAGTTTTCCAGCTGAATGCTCAAGCGTTATCCCAATAGGAGAAACATTTTCAGCAGTTACATCTACAACAAGATGGGCAACAGATGAAACACGTTTGTTTATTATGATGCACCGACATCAATTTAACCTGAATCATAATTAACGCTACATACACAGCCCCATTTCAAATATTTTTTCTTAAAAAGTGTTTAGCAAGTTTTACTCGTATTCTCACACAGGCATGGATGATGATTAAACTACGGGGGCTAAGCCCGTTTTGGGCCCGAACTCTGTGACACCATAAATATAACAAGAGGCCCATGGGCCACATCGCTCACCTGAGTCACCTTGGTCCATATCAGAAGACTTTCCATATATATTTGTATGTAAAACCGTAGTCCCTATTATGGCCCCAACCTACCCCTGGAGGCCATGGTTTTTGCAAACTTGAATCTACACTATGTCAGAAAGCTTTCATGTAAATGTGAACTTCTTTGGCCCAATGGTTCTTGAGAAGAAGATTTCTAAAGATTTTTCCTATATATTTGTATGTAAAACTTTGATCCCCCCTTGTGGCCCCATCTTACCCCCAGGGGCCATGATTTGAACAAACTTGAATTTGTACTATGTCAGAAAGCTTTCATGTAAATATCAGTTTTTCTGGCTCAGTGGTTCTTGAGAAGAAGATTTTTAAAGATTTTCCCTATATATTTGTATGTAAAACTTTGATCCCCTATTGTGGCCCCATCCGACCCCCGGGAGCCAGGATTTTAACAAACTTGAATCTGCATTGTCAGAAAGCCTTCATGTAAATATAAGTTTTTCTGGCTCAGTGGTTCTTGAGAAGAAGATTTTTAAAGATTTTCTCTATATATTTGTATGTAAAACTTTGATCCCCTATTGTGGCCCCATCCGACCCCCGGGGGCCATCGTTTTGACAAACTTGAATCTGCACTATATCAGGAAGCTTTCATGTAAATATCAGCTTTTCTGGCTCAGTGGTTCTTGAGAAGAAGATTTTTAAAGATTTTTCCTATATATTTGTATGTAAAACTTTAATCCCCCTTGTGGCCCCATCCAACCCCCAGGGGCCAGGATTTTAACAAACTTGAATCTGCACTATGTCAGAAAGCTTTCATGTAAATCTCAGCTTTTCTGGCTTAGTGGTTCTTGAGAAGAAGATTTTTAAAGATTTTTCCTATATATTTTTATGTAAAACTTTGGTTCCCCTTGTGGCCCCATCCGATCCCCGGGGGCCATCGTTTTAACAAACTTGAATCTGCACTATATCAGGAAGCTTTCATGTAAATATCAGCTTTTCTGGCTCAGTGGTTCTTGAGAAGAAGATTTTTAAAGATTTTCCCTATATATTTGTATGTAAAACTTTGATCCCTTATTGTGGCCCCATCCGACCCCCAGGGGCCAGGATTTTAACAATTTAGAATCTGCACTATATCAGGAACCTTTCATATAAATCTCAGCTTTTCTGGCTCAGTGGTTCTTGAGAAAAAGATATTTCCTAAATATTTGTATGTAAAACTTTGATCCCCTATTGTGGCCCCATCCGACCCCCGGGGGCCAGGATTTTAACAATTTAGAATCTGCACTATATCAGGAAGCTTTCATATAAATATCAGCTTTTCTGGCTCAGTGGTTCTTGAGAAGAAGATTTTTTAATGACCTTACTCTATTTTTACCTTTTCTTGATTATCTCCCCTTGGAAGGTGGCCTGGCCCTTTATTTTAACAATTTAGAATTCCCTTTACCTGAGGATGCTTTGAGACAACTTTGGTTGAAATTGGCCCAGTGGTTTTTGAGAAGAAGTCAAAAATGTTAAAAGTTTACAGACGGACAGACACCGGAATACGGGTGATCAGAAAAGCTCACTTGAGCTTTTAGCTCAGGTGAGCTAAAAAGGAGTCTGACTCAGGTAAAAAACTAACCACTCCTTTCAAATGCCTAAAAAAAAAAATTAAACTAGGTACGCTCTGCGTAATTTGTCGTTTTACTTGCATAGACTAATGTTTTAACTACTTGCATGCCAAATTTCAAATCACAGGTTCTTAAAATAACAAAAGATATACATCACCGTTCTCTCGATTTCACTTGTTTATTCTTACTAGGACATTTACTGGTCCAGGTAACGGAGTCATTTCTCACCTATAACAGCAGCGAAATTCGGACCTGTCCATTAAAATTTCACATCAATTATACGCTACTTACTTACTCATACCTTAATAAAGTTCTCTATGTTCGCTGTATCTGGGTCGCTTATTTAACAAAACATCAACTCCTGACTCTAACTGCCATTTTGAGAAACGCACTAAAGACCCGAAATATCTAAAACTTTAAAGAAGGGGAAAATGGGTACAATTAATCTAAATGAAATAAGATAAACAAAAAGAAACAATTAAGAAAGCCAACAAATAATGTTCAATTTCCCTCTCTAGGTGCAATATCACAAGATATGTTTTGATCAATTTTAAAGTATTTGAGATTTTAAGTATATCGGGTATTTAGTGCTTTCATTAAAATGGCAGATCTTGTCAACAGTTGATAATGCTGAGGAAAAAACAAGTCGTGTATAATTGATGTGAAATTTTAATTGATAGGTCCAAAATCTTCCACACTAGTCTGAATTTCGCTGCTGTTATAGGTGAGAAATGACTCCGTGACCTGGACCAGTAAATGTCCTAGTAAGAACAAGAGATGTTTGTAAAACACATATGCCCCCCCATGGTGCAAAATTGAAAAGGGTTATACACACACACATCATTTGATTGATAGTAGTATCATCAATTCAAAATATTGAGCAGACAATATCTTCCTATGTCAAGAGTGAATTGACCATGTGACCTAAATAACAATATGGGTCATCACCATGTTCAATCTTTTTCCAAGAGCAATAAAGGTGTATTCAGCGAAGACACTAAACAATTTATACATTGGATACAATGAAAAGAACATGAAATTCATTCAAAGTAATGTGAAAAGAAATATTAAACCAAGAGATGCTTGTAAAAGATATATGCCCTCCATGGTGCAAAATTGGAAATAGTTATACACATGCATCATTTAATTGATAGTAGTATCACCAATTCAAATTATTGAGCAGACAATATCTTCCTATGTCAAGAGTGATTGACCATGTGACCTAAAAATCAATAGGAGTCATCTACTCCTTATGCTGTACCAGTGTACCAAGTTTGGTGTTAATCAAGCAATCAATTCTTAAAATATAGGAAACAAGATATTACTATGTCCAGTTCAACAATTGACTTTTGACCTCAAAATCAATATGGGTCGTCTTCTCCTGAAAATGTACCAGTGTACTAAGTTTGATGTCCGTCAAGCAAAAAGGTTATCAAGATATTGAGTGGACAGTATATTACTATGTTCAGTTTGACCTTTGACCATGTGACCTCAAAATCAATAGGAGTCATCTCCTCCTGAATATACACCACTGTACTTAGTTTGATGTCTGTCAAGCAAAGGGTTCTCAAGATATTGAGCGGACAGTATATTCCAATGTCCAGGTTGACCCTTGACCTTCAAACATGTGAAATCAAAATCAATAGGGATCATCTTCTCCTGAAGATGTACCAGTGTACCAAGTTTGATGTCTGTCAAGCAAAGGGCTCTCAAGATATTGAACGGACAGTATATTCTTATGTCCAGTTTGACCCTTGACCTTGACCATGTGACTTCAAAATCAATAGGGGTCATCTTCTCCTGAAGACGTACCAGTGTACCAGGTTTGATGTTTGTCAAGTAAAGGGTTCTCAAGATATTGAGCGGACAGTATATTCCTATGTCCAGGTTGACTCTTGACGTTTGACCATGTGACCTCAAAATCACTAGGGGTTATCTTCTCCTAGAGACGTACCAGTGTACCAAGTTTGATGTCTGTCAAGCAAAGGGTTCTCAAGATATTGAGCAGACAGCATATTCCTATGTCCAGTTTGACCCTTGACCTTTGACCATGTGACTTCAAAATCAATAGGGGTCATCTTCTCTTGAAGACATACCAGTGTACCAAGTTTGATGTCTGTCAAGCAAAGGGTTCTCAAGATATTGAGCGGACAGTATATTTCCATGTCTAGTTTGACCCTTGACCTTTGATCATGTGACCTCAAAATCAATAGGAGTCATCTTCCCCTGAAGATATACCAGTGTACTAAGTTTGATGTCTGTCAAGCAAAGGGTTCTCAAGATATTGAGCAGACATTATATTCTTAAGTCCAGTTTGACCCTTGACCTTTAACCATGTGACCTCAAAATCAATAGGGGTCATCTTCTCTTGAAGACGTACCAGTGTACCAAGTTTGATGTCTGTCAAGCAAAGGGTTCTAAAGATATTGAGCGGACAGTATATTCCTATGTCTAGTTTGACCCTTGACCTTTGATCATGTGACCTCAAAATCAATGGGGGTCATCTTCTTCTGAAGATGTACTGGCGTACCAAGTTTGATGTCTGTCAAGCAAAGGGTTCTCTACACATTGAATGGTCAGTATATTCCTATGCCCAGTTTGACCCTTGACCTCAAAATCAATAGGGGTCATCTACTCCTTAGGATGTACCAGTGTGCCAAGTTTGATGTCTTTCAAGCAAAGGGTTCTCAAGATATTGAGCGGACATTATATTCCTATGTCCAGAGTAGATTGACCCTTGACCTTTGGACCTGAAAAACAATAGGGATCCTCTTCTACTCATAACTAACCCACATATGAAATATCATTATCATCAAGTGAATGGTTCTCAAGATATTGAGCGGACAACACGTGGTCTACAGACCGACCGACCGACAGGTGCAAAACAATATGCCCCCTCTTTTTCAAAGGGGGGCATAATAAACAAGTGTAATCGAGAGAACAATGACAGATATCTTTGCTATTTTAAGAACCTGTGGCTTGAAATTTGGCATGCAAGTAAATCGACAAATCACACAGAGCGTACCTAGTTTAAGAATTTTTAGGCATTTGAGGCCAGTGGTTAGTTTTTTATCTATGTCAGAATTAGATCCCTTTCCATATTTATGGTATCACTGAGTTCGGGCCAAAATGGGCTTAGCCCCTGTGGATTAAACAAAGAATTATATTCTGTATGAATTATCATACTTAAACAGTTTATGCACAAGACTAACCAGGTCCCATTAAATAAAAGCCATATATGACAGATTCAAAATTCCATAGTTCCTACGAATTCATCAGAAAAAAAAACAAGAGGCCCATGGGCCACATCGCTCACCTGAGTCATCTTGGCCCATATCTGAAGACTTTCCATATATATTTGCAGGTAAAACCTTAGTCCCTTTTATGGCCCAAACTACTCTTTGCAAACTTGAATCTACACTATGTCAGAAAGCTTTCATGTAAATGTCAACTTCTTTGGCCCAATGGTTCTTGAGAAGAAGATTTTTAAAGCTTTCTCCTATATTTGTATGTAAAACTTTGACCCCCCCCCCACTTGTGGCCCCATCCTACCCCCCCGGGGGCCATGATTTGAACAAACTTGAATCTGCACTATGTCAGAGAGTTTTCATGTAAAAATCAGCTTTTCTGGCTCAGTGGTTCTTGAGAAGAAGATTTTTCCTATATATTTGTATGTAAAACTTTGATCCCCTATTGTGGCCCCATCCAACCCCCGGAGCCCATGATTTGAACAAACTTGAATCTGCATTATGTCAGGAAGCTTTCATGTAAATCTCAGCTTTCCTGGCTTAGTGGTTCTTGAGAAGAAGATTTTTAAAGTTTTTCCCTATATATTTGTATGTAAAACTTTGATCCCCCCTTGTGGCCCCATCCTACCCCCGGGGGCCATGATTTGAACAAACTTGAATCTGCACTATGTCAGAAAGTTTTCATGTAAAAATCAACTTTTCTGGCTCAGTGGTTCTTGAGAAGAAGATCTTTAAAGATTTTTCCTATATATTTGTAGGTAAAACTTTGATCCCCTATTGTAGCCCCATCCAACCCCAGGGGCCCATGATTTGAACAAACTTGAATCTGCATTATGTCTGGAAGCTTTCATGTAAATCTCAGCTTTTCTGGCTTAGTAGTTCTTGAGAAGAAGATTTTTTCCGATATATTTGTATGTAAAACTTTGATCCCCCCTTGTAGCCCCATCCTAATACCGGGGGCCATGATTTGAACAAACTTGAATCTGCAATATGTCAAGAAGCTTTCAGGTAAATTTCAGCTCTTCTGGCCCAGTGGTTCTTGAGAAGAAGAGTTTTAAATGACCCCACCCTATTTCTGCGATTATCTCCCCTTTGAAAGGGACATGGCCCTTCATTTGAACAAACTTGAAAGCCCTTCACCCAAGGATGCTTTTGGTCATGTTTGGTTGAAATTGGCCCAGTGGTTCTGGAGAAGAAGTAAAAAATGTGAAAAGTTTAACAGACAGACGGACGGACAGACAGATGACGGACAAAAAGCGATCAGAAAAGCTCACTTGAACCTTCTGTTCAGGTGAGCTAAAAACACACCAAAATTTGAACTTGATCTTTTTCTAAATCAAAGGGCCACAACTCAACAACAAAAAAAACCCGGACCAGAACAAACCTATATTCATAATGAAAACAAAATTCTGGAAAACTGTTGACCTACTTTTACCCTTAAAGTAGGTAATGGTGCACCAACCAGCTGAAATGCAAACTGATTTTATATTCCTACGAAAGGATGCTTGTGACTAAATCTAAGGGCAATATCTGTATCTGTAACAAATCAAGGTTTTTCTACTAAGTGATACTACAACCTTGACCTTTGACTTTGAGAAACAATAGGCATCCTCCACTTGGCATAAGGTGCATGTGAACCAAGTTTGATGATCCTAGCCCCAATGGTTCAGTCTCTATCCTGCCTACAGGGTTTTCCTACCAAGTGATACTATGACCCTGACGAACAAAAGGCATCAGGAGTATGTGTACCAAGTTTGATGGTCCTAGCCCCAATGGTTCGGTCTATATTCTGCCTACAAGGTTTTCCTATTAACTGATACTACATGTACATTGACCTTTGACCTTGAAAAACATCCCCCTCTCATCATGGTGATTAAATGTACCACATTATAAGATCCTGCAGCTTATGGTTGTTTTTGTATTTTGCCTACAAGGTCCAGATGGACAGAAGATGCCATACCATAATACGTCCCGTCTTTGACGTGCATATGAAAATGATGGATTTGTAAGGCCAATTCAACTTAATTGATAAAGAGCAAGGTACATTAAGGCCCAAATTTCGCCACAAAATTAAGATAAATTTAAAATGTGGTTTCACTTGGATTAATCATTATGATTATGCACTAGGGCATTGGACCTGATGATACATGTGAAAATTAGTGACGTAATATGTTCTGTGACGTCATTTTCCTTCTCTCCGATTGACATGATTTACCGAAATCGCCGAAATTAGCCGTGTTTTATGCCTTTGAAACCATTTTAAAGATAGAGCACATGCAACAACCACAAAGATATTTTGTGTACAAATTAATCATGTTGAAAGTCAGTAATGAGGAAAATTTCGACTTGGTTGGTAAATGAGCAGACTATTAGATTTAACGTTTAACCATTTCCCGCGTTCATCTGTAATACAAATTTCGACATTGATGGTGTTCATATATACAAGTTTAATGAATAAATAATATGCATATGTACAGCATATTAAATTTTATAAGACTCTAGTAGTTTGCATTGAAGAAGATAGTGTGTAATCAGAGAATTGGAATATTCGACACAGATATTTCCGATTCCAATTTTATGTTTGATATAGATACACAATGATATCAACGCAATTAATGTAACACATGGCAAAGTTCAATCACATATTCTTTTTTATCATAGATGGTTTATGATATGAATTATCCCTTTTAATTGGTGTGCATATACTGTGGTGGCTACAATGCGTATCTAAATACATGTCTAAATACGCCTTGCCAGTCATAATATTCTAACGTACATGTAGGCTAATTATAACTTATTGGGTATGTTGCATGGGCAAATTCCAAATGCTATTCTAATATTGTATTAAGCATTATGTCAGACACATCTAATGATTATCCATTTGAATTAAAAACCCACTCATGATACATAATACCCCATATGGAAAAATAATACATAAAAGTATATTTTTAATATATTATTAATACAGTCATTTTTGTACTTTTTTGAAATAATACAGAAAAAATATATTATTTTTGTATCACAAAAAAAAATGGGTAACTCATTTTTATATTAAATTCTGACTTTGATTTTTTAAAGGGTATTATTTTTGTATCATTTTGGACTTAGATTATTTTCAATATATTATTTTTGTATTTTTAGGGACTTAGTTTTTTTTCAAGCATATTGTTTTTGTATCAAAATTAAACTTAGTCATTTTCACTGTATTAAAATTGTATTTTTTTAAAAACTGTCATTTTTAATCCAAATCTTTGAATTTATATGTATTAATTTTGTATTATAATTGGACTTAAAAAATTTCAGTGATTTTTCACTGTATTATAATTGTATTTTTTTTTAACTTAGTCATTTTTAATCCAAATCTTTGATTTTATATGTTTTAATTTTGTATTATAATTGGACTTAAAAAAATTTCCCAGTGATTTTCATTGTATAAAAATTGACTAATTTTTAAATTGAAATATAAAACTTATAACTTGTGGAAAACATGATGCAAGATTTAGCTTCTCAACTTCACAGTAAAGATTTCAAACTTTTAAGTTTAGACAACTTTATCAGTTGCATGCATAATGAAATAATAAGGAAGTATACTTGTAAATAACACTGGAGACATTATTTATTGCATGATATTTCCAGGACAGTCTGTAAAATACAGTATAGTTTCTTTTGACTTCATCTAGGTTTCCCATTCTAATAATTGTCATGCAGTCTAATTCTACTGATAACTCTTAAATAAGCTTTTCAATAAGATACAATGTACCATTGTACCTTATTAATACTATCTTCTCATCAAAATAACACAATAAAAATTGTAATCTCTGAACTCAACAAATTATTTCTCCACTTTGTTTGGGTTTACTGCAAGTGGTAGTTGCTACTGCACACACAGAAAAATAAATAAAGTCCTACACATAAATGGCTATCAACTGTCCAGAGCTTGGTCTCAAAGAAATAATGTCACTGAAAAATATGTTGTGCAGAATATGAGCATTTACACATGTACTTCACATTATCTCCATTACTTCACTAAAGCATAGAATGATGGACCACAACAGTTCTCATTACACTATGATGAATGAACAATGTTTCAAGTTTCACAAAGCACATCTCGTCTAAAATCATGTCCACTAAAATGAACCACACTACTGTCTCGCCTGAAAGTGGCTCTGCACTCCACAGATTTTAAGGACATTTGGTTGATGAGCATAGTTCGTTTGAAAAACCATCACTGAATCCACAATAGGCAGAATATGGTAAGCACCTATTACAGATACTTTATCATTTTACACTGTCTTGTTGACTGATGTTTCTTCTCCATCTGACATTCCCTTGAAAAATTCTTGCTCGCAACTTCCATAATTTAAAGTTTGTGTCATCTTCTGGAGGAATTGATTGGCATAAGACATGTCAGATATCTGAAAATGAAACACAAGAAATCAACTGAAATTGAACATTTTCTCTGCAATTTTAATTTTCAAAAAAAAAAATTTCATTTTCAAAAATAAATGAGGGCATGAACTTTACTTGTTACTGTTTTATACCAGCATGCTTTACGAAGCGTGTTAGCACTTCAACAAAAGTATGCTGATGTGCAGCATTGTTGTTCATACAATTCATTCTAAAGATGTCTGACACTTTGATCTACAGGTTCACAGAGTTAATTTTGTTTTTTTAAATTCAACCGCAGGGGCATATATATATATATCTTCAATGTCCTCTAATGAAAGGATTTTTTTTTAAAACTGTAACACAGGCACCTGAAATTTTATCCTTAAGTTACAAATAATGCCATAGATTGAAAAAACATATATCACACCCCTCCCTATAAATGAATACATGCAACTTACTGTTAAAATTTTAGGTGTCTGTGATTGTAACATGCTTATTATTATTTTTTGTGGACATACTCTATCAACAGTTACTTGGGTTTATTAAAGGTCATAAATTGAATATTTCATGTTAAAGAATTGAATTACGTTTACTGTCATTACTTTCTGCAATGCTGCATCCTGGTATTATTCAATCAACATCATTGTCGTCTTCAAAGTCAGTCTGCTTCCTCAAACTTCAAAGTTAGATAGGCTATGCTATATCTCCCGGATTTTTAGGATTATCTGACAAGGAATAGTCGGCAGTTGGGAAAACCTATGATAGAATTGGTCACATGAAAACAAAAACAACTAAAATTTATGAACTTAAACAACGATATATTATTTCACATTGATCATCATCGGGCAACTATCAGGTGCGATTTTACCACAAGTCACTTTGAAAAATAAATATCTATTTCTCAAATACGCAATTATAGGATTTATCAAATAATAATATTAAAGAAAACGAATAAGAAAAATGCATACCGATTGTGAAAACAACGTGCAAGTTCATCGGCACGGGCGCGCCATTACCACTCGACCTCGTGGCTTTTCAAGTTTGGTAGGACTGCTTCTTCCAGTGTTATACACGTCGCATACCCCATAAGAATACTCTAGGAGCCTTTAACAAGTTGTCCACAAAATAGATTGTATACTCTCCACGTGTTTCTCCCATTGTTTTGCTTTCCTTTCCTCACAATGTTCACAGATCGACGATTTCAAAATATGGAAGCGGAAGTGACTGTAGATAAGAGTTCGGGTGACTCCGTAATCAATTTTAAATTATTACAATCTTAGTATTTGTTTTAAAAAAACAGCTATGAATTATGAATTAGTTTCTAATAGCAGAAAATTTAAACAAACGAGTTATAACAGCATATTTACGAAAGATAAATACAAGACTAGAATTTTCGGCCGTCTTCGTACTTTCACGCGATTGGTCGAAGTTCCAAAATCTGTAGCTCTCAAATTTGATTGGTTGAATGTGTGACGCTGCCATTTTCAAAGTGATTAGACTGTCGCAATATTTCGGAGGTTATTTTGCATAAATTGCTAAATATTCCGTGGTTGAGTGGAATGAGGACCGGAGTCCAGAATCACGGAATATATAAGGAAGGTGACATCCTGCAAGAACGGCATGTCCAGACGTTTTGGGCCGGGTGTACGTAAAGTTCTTGTGATCATCACAACATGGTAAGTTAAAGTAATGCCCAAGATTTCTTTATTTTGCAGCAGATGAAACTATTTCAGTTTATGTAGTATGGAAGGATAGTTTTTCAAAGTAAAGTTGACTTTACAATTTTCTGAAAATTATAGCTAGGCCTATATTCCAAAACAAAACCTAGGCCTTAGCGGTCAAATTTAAAAAAAAAAAAGATCGAGGGGGGGGGGGGGTTTACTCGTCCTGCATAGTTCAAGCTTGTCCAGTTTCCACACTATAGTCATAGATCTATATAGAAGGGGGGGGGGGGTGGTGGTGGTGGACAGCAGCAGATCCAGGATTTCCAGAAGGGGTACCTCCAGTGAATATGGTCTCAAATCCGGTGAATATGTGATATGAACCGTTTGCATTTGTATAGATTATAAAGGGACAATAGATAGACTATATGATAATGTTTTATATATATATTTTTTTATAATATTCTATTACAGATTATGCAGTGGTCAAGGCTGACGACAAGTGGTGTGACTTGAAGATAGCCCTTAGGAACAAAGTTAGTGCACTTTGCAACGCAGAAGAAACGGCAGAAGCAGAGGGAGGATGAGTCTCAAGACTGATGTGTTATGAAGATCATGGACAGACTAGATATGAATACCATATAAGGTCACAGACAGACTAGATATGTATACCATATAAGATCATGGGCAGACTAGATATGTACATACCATATCATCAGCTCACTGACAGACTAGATATGTATGTACCATATAACATCATGGACAGGCTAGATATGTATAAAATACTGATTAAACATCTAGCAATTTATTGAATCTTGTACAATGAAAATGACAACAATTTGTTATTATTTATTATATTTATGATAATATAGCCCAAAGTATTTAATAGTCGCTTTTTAAATCTCTACAATAGTAGCCAATGCGACATGGGATATTATGTTTACTGTAACAATGGTTTTAACTTTTAATAGTAGCTGAATTAGTAGCCAATGCATGTCTTTTTATGCCCCCCCCCCCCCAGGGGGGGGGGGGGGGGGGCATATTGTTTTTGTCCTGTCTGTCATTCTGTCTGAAACTTTAACCTTGCTAATAACTTTTGAACTGTAAGTGATAGAGCTTTGATATTTCACATGAGTATTCCTTGTGACAAGACCTTTCCGTGAGTACCAACATTTTTGACCCTGTAACCTTGACCTATGAGTTTGACCTACTTTTTGAAAACTTTAACTTTGCTTATAACTTTTGAACAGTAAGTGGTAGAGCTTTAATATTTCACATGAGCATTCCTTGTGACAAGACCTTTCCGTGAGTACCAACACTTTTGACCCTTTGACCTTGGAGTTTGACCTACTTTTTGAAAACTTTAACCTTGTTAATAACTTTTGAACTGTAAGTGATAGAGCTTTGATATTTCACATGAGTATTCCTTGTGACAAGACCTTTTCGTTGGTACTAAACCTTTTGACCTTGACATTTGACCTACTTTTAGTTTTATTTTTACATTGGTCATAACTTCTAAATGGTAAATATTAGAGCTTTAATATTGTACATGAGCATTTCTTGTGACAAGATCTTTCTACTGGTACCAAAATATTTGTCCTTGTGACCTTGGCCATCTCTGGGATTGGCCATTGTCGGGGACATTTGTGTTTCACAAACACATCTTGTTTCCCCTTGCTTTTGATTGATTTTGCATAACTAAGTTGATTTGACTGAAGGCTTTATTCATATATTTTTAAAGATGTCAGATTTCTTTCTTAAAATGTGATTGAAAGCTGCTTTCAAAAACTATTAAAACCTGTTTTTTACAATTCTTTTTACTTTTCTAGGCACTGCATTGTATTGTTTTTGGCACATTAATATACTTTTTGCGTATCATTCTTGTACTTTTTTGAAATACAAAATGTATTTTTTTTGTATTTTTTTAAATATGTATTGTTTTTATACTTTTTTTTGGTAATGTATTATTTCTATTCCCCATCTTTGAATACTTAGATGTTGATACAAATTTAATACAATTCATATTTTTTTCCTATTTTAATTTTTCAAGGTGAACCAAATAATACAAAAATTATATGTTGATACAAAATTAATAGAAATCATATTCTTTTTCCTATTTTTTCAAGGTGAACCAAATAATACAAAATTAATATGTTGATACAAAATTAATACACTTTGTATTTTTTTTGTACTTTTTTAATCCTACTCCAAAATGTATTATTTTTGTACTTTAAATTGGGATTTAATACATAAATAATACAAGAGTATAGAAATAATACATCAAATGTATCATTTTTGTATTTTTACTAAGAAATAAAGTATATTAAAAATATATTTTTGTGTGTTTCATTATTTAGAAAGTGTATTATTTTTGACCTAATTTGGAACCAAGATTTAGATGGTTCCAAATTTGGTCATTAAAAATATATTTTTTTGGTATCATTTTAGTATTATTTTCTTGTATCATTTTCATATTTATTTTCGATATGGGACGTTTGTTATTAAGTAAGAATTTTATTATGGCTTTGGCCTGGCTTTTAAAAAAAATGCACGTCTGCAACCGAATGCAATCTTTGTTTATAAAATAAAAAGTTTAATAATATCGGAAATGAAAGCGCGATAGCTTAATCGGTACTTTTATACCAGAGCATAATAGTGCGAGTTCGAATGCAAAATTCGGTTATATTTTCCCCGTAAAAATTGAATTAGTAGCAAGTCAAACATACAGAATTTAGAATTTTATATTTCGCATTGAAAAAACGTTTTAGCGACACTTTCGTGATTTAAGAAAATTGCCGCCGCCGACAGCTTATATTGCTTTAAATATATACACTTGAAAATCAATTCATTACAATATATTGTTCATTATTTACATGATGCAGTACCTGTAGTTTTATGACATGCATGTTACCTATCAAAACAATTCCAACTTCATCGATCTGTCGTTTATATTACAAAGTTGTCGAACTCATTTAGGAGAAGTTACTCCATGTTATATATGGTAATGGAATATTCGCATCTACCCTGCTATAAGAGTGAATGTTGGTAGTTGATAGATGAACGATGTAGTATTTAGATATCTAAATTAAAACTCATTTGTAAGCTAAAAGATAAAGTATACGCATGTATTGTGTGTTCCAAGGGGACAAAACCCAGTGAACCCCGATCATTACATGTATAAAAAAAAAAAATAAAAAAAAAAAAAAAAAGAAGATAAAAAACCTTTCTTAAGAAAACATTTTTAGTAGAAACGAACGACTCTGACTGCATTAATGCAATCAATGTCAACAGATCTACAACTCTAATCATTTCATACTTAAATTTTCGCAAGCATTCAGTATTACCATAAAGGGGGGGGGATAAATCAAAATTCGCATGTAAAATTTATGGAAAAACTACATTCTCAAAACAAAAGAATGTGTGGGCCAAATTCCCCTGTTGCTACGTCGCTGTAATAATTATTTGTTTATAAAATCGCCTTACATTTGTCGCTAACTGACGCACGTGTTCTGTGATATAGTCTTATTTAAAAATACAAGATAGCTAGTCATTGGTTACTATTTTCATCATTAAATCGTGGAACTGGTGTTGAAGTATTAGAACGCGATTTTCACACATAAGGAATACTTTCTTTTCCTGCATTTACACTTTAACCATCCCACTCACCGTCGGTCACTTAACATTTAGTGGCATGTGCACAAAACACCGCTTAATGACTATATCCGAATCATGCGAGGATCTAGAGTGGAGGTCCGGACACCCCCTCCCCTTTGGAATTAAAGTTGCATGTAATTTGTGCACAAAGTAATGAGGACTAAACCAGAGCACAATATTATCATTTGTATAAAACTGGAATGATTGTTTGATATCCTTTTCCCAATATACATAATTCAGGGCCGTAAATTACATGGAGGCGGAGGAGGCAGCTGCCTCCTCCAACTTTTGAGCCAAAAAAAATTAAAATTTAAAGTTCATTAGAATTTATGTTGTTTCCAATAACTAAGAACATGATACCCCCCTTAAAAAGCATTCCAAATCTTTCTTTTAGAATGAGTTAGTCAAGTAACATCTTAGAAGGCCCTAGAATCAAGGATTTTGCACGAAACGTGTTCAGTGTGCACAAAATGTGCTCAGCGTCTGGGGGCCTGGGCGGCCCCCAGACCCCCGCCTAATTTCCTACCTCCTCCAAATTGAAGGTTAATTTACGGCCCTGTAATTACCGGTGATTAATGTAAACATTCTAACCAAGCAGTATTCTTGGCTTTTTTCAATTTAAATTTCACTAGAAATCTTTGTGGAAATAATGTGAGTTCTCAGCAAAGCACAGGAATTTGAATACAGCGCGGTAATAATATATTAATTTTAGCAAAGCATGATATTATGTAGCATTAAAGTTTGAACACTCGATATTTTCTTTGTTGAAACTTCAAATAATTCAAATAGCCGACGTTATAGAAATAAAGTAAAAATAGTGAACAATGGTTCAATGTGTTGTAATCGTACACTACCATTATTTGGAGACGGTAGTGAAATGAAGAATTCAAACAACTCTCCGAAATTTCGCTGCATTTAGATAGATGAAGTACGTCAGTCGCATGCAAAAGAAAATCACATATTCCCATATCCATGGAAATCGTGCAGCATGCAGAAAGTACCCTGAATAGGTGTCTGACAAAATCAAGCGATGAGGTCCTTATACACAACGATGGCTTAGAAAAACGTGTGCCGGTCATGGTCACGGTATGATGATATCGTGGCACTTTTGCACGATGATGAATATCTAATATGAATGTAAGATCGAATAAAACTTAATTGGCTGTTTTATAATAATTTAATTATTTACATATTGTTAAGTATAATATTTTCTACAATTTATGTTCTGTAGTAATTTTCTTGAGATCGATTAGGTGAAAAACGTGAACAAGCATACGATATGTCTCCGAGTAAAACATTACTTAACCGCCGAGTTTCACCTGAAAAAAAAAAACTATTTGGTAAACAATGCGCACCCCTTTTTTACACCAAAAATCCTTGAAAAATAGTGCATATCATATTCGACAAAATACGGTACTATGTTACACATTGACGTACTCTTCATGATATTCAAGCATAAATATGATGGTTTGATGAGAGACTCAGGAAAAAGAGGCTAGATTTGGTCATAAAATTTTCATTTATTTGTCTCAAGTGAACAATTTGCATCTACATTTTTCCCCCGGACTTCCACCCTCTTTAAGAGGGGACAAGCCCCTCTCGCACTCTTCCCCTCGTCGCATCGCGACTCGACCGTCTACTTTCAGCAGCCGGACTAGTCACAAATCAGCAGGACTAGTAAATTATAGATTCTAGTAGTCCTATTCACTAGTATAGTGAAAAAACTTAGTGTCAAAAACTGATTAGATCTTACACCTTTCATTATTTTGACAATTGCTGGAAAATATAAATATCTTTGACTGACGGCATTATATATGCTGATGCACTGTCATAGTGATTGACTTTGGTACTGTTAGTAGACAGTTTCTGCTTCATTCATCAATATAAACTGGCCGAAAAGGAATTGTTGAATGATTTATTAGATAGGGAAACCAAAGTTGTTTTCATATCTCTGACTAAATCGGCATGTATCAAAAGGTAGAAGGGGGGGGGGGGTAAAAAAAAATATACGATCCTCTCCCATGCGGACTTCGGACGTGGTTTGAGACAATGATACTATTTATGATTCAAACTTTTTTCCTTTGCGTAAATACTAATGCATTGAAAGATTTGTTATTCAAAGATAATTGTCAGGAGCCTGTACATTTTTTTTTCAAATAAAGAGTGTAATTAATAGATGCAAGTGTATATGCTAAAACATTGAATATAATACCGACAAGATTATTTTTTGTTAGGTTAAGAATTACTTAAGGTAACCACGCGCTACGTACATATATGATATTCATTTAATTTAGAATAAAACAATGCAAATTGGATGCAAATGTAAATACAATGTTAAAACTGAATGAATATATATGGGTTGCTCTACAATTCTTAGATACAATTACACTAATCGTCCTTCAAATCACAGCAACCGCCGCATCGAATTATCTACAACTGATTAAAACTTTCGAAAATAGTCAATTAAACTTTACAAATAAAAATCATAGTGCACATTTGTTTAATAAAACTTTGAGCATACGGCGACATAAATTGGATTATTTTCATATTGAGTTCATGACATAGCTTTCTTGTTCATGACGTCGCATAAAGTAACGTCAAAATGGCACATAGTTATCGTAAACTATACTGTATTTACATATGTATTATACATAAGTAAAGCTTTTTACGAATACATCATAACCATTTTATGGAAGTATACACCATATGAATTTTTTTTGAGGAATATCATTTAATTTGGACGCGGGGCCAAATTTGGCCCCAAACGTACCTTGTCCTTATCATCCCCACTCGCCCCTAAAAAATTGGCCGCCCTGAACTTTTATTCTTGCGAAACTTGCGATTTCTGGAAAATTTTCATGCCCGACTCCGGTATTTACACTTCTTGTTTACATTTCCGGTATAGCAACAGAAAGAAAATAAATATGGTTTTCTTGATTTCTCGCATTCTTACCGGCATAAATCTTGAAGATTGGAATTTTTCTGCGAAATAAGAATATATTGATATCCATCTGGCATTACGATATTAACTTCTGTTGACAAAAACTCATTTGTCATTTAAATTTTCTCAGAAATTAAAAACTAAACAAGATGTGTTTGTGAAACACAAATGCCCCCGATAATGGCCAAGGTCGCAAGGAAAATATCTTGGTACCAGTAGAAAGATCTTGTCACAAGAAATGCTCATGTGCAATATAAAAGCTCTAATATTTACCATTTAGAAGTTATGACCACTGTCATTTTTTTTTTTAAAAGTAGGTCAATTGTCAAGGTCAAAGGGTTTAGTACCAACGGAAAGGTCTTGTCACAAGGAATATTCCACTCATGTGAAATATCAAAGCTCTAGCACTTTTTACTGTTCAAAAGTTATTAGCAAGGTTAAAGCTTTCAAAAAGTACGTCAAACTCCCAGGTCGAGGTCACAGGGTAAAAAATGTTGGTACCCACGGAAAGGTCTTGTCACAAGGAATAATCATGTGAAATATCAAAACTCTATCACTTTCTGTTCAAAAGTTATTAGCAAGGTTAAAGTTTTCAAAACGTAGGTCAAACTCCAAGGTCAAGGGATCAAAAATGTTGGTATCCATGGAAAGGTCTTGTCACAAAGAATACTCATGTGAAATATCAAAGCTCTAGCACTTACAGTTCAAAAGTTATTAGCAAGGTTAAAGTTTCAGACAGAATGACAGAATTTCATAATGACAGACAGTACAAAAACAATATGTCCCCCGATCTTCGATCTCGAGGGCATAAAAATAAAATTCTCCCACTCGCCCATACTTTTCGGTGACTCTGGATGATAATCTACTAATTAAGTTGAATTGGCCTAATTAAGATTTGTCTCTAGCAAAATTTTAAATGTTTGACCTTCTCATGTCCTGCCTTTGAGTTTGATATCATGAGAATTTTCTATCAGAACTATCTTGATAAATCTAAGGTTTAACTCTAAATCCTTACCTTTCAGATTGTCATCCTCAACATGAAAAATTCGTGAATGTATCTCTACTCCTACCGTTGGTTTAGTATTGAGGACTTCATTCAGAGGGAGATCCTGAAGCTTCTTTAATAAAGTGGTTTTGCCAACTTGAGCACAGCCTAAAATCATCCACCGAGAGTGAAAGATTTTCTCTTCACCTTTCTCTATACTGTGTAAGAAAGACTTTCGCCCATTTTCATTCCAGCTTAATATTGCTCTTGGTATTTCAACTGCAGAAATAAGATATGTCAATCCATTAAAATTCAATTATTAATAAATCAGTTGAAATCAAATATTGTGAGTTTAATACTAGTTTAATATATTTCAACTTACGAATTTCAGAAATTGAGTTGTGTATAGATGCATCTTTGACTATTGGATGCATTAGAACATCAAATTCTAATCTTTTTGTAAGTTCCTTTATTTGACCAGCATTCAGAGAAAATACTGGTGTATGAGTGTTTACTTGACGAGAGGTTCTACAGTATCTATAAAGTCCTTGTTTGGTGGCATGCTGAATAAAATAGTCAATGTATTCCTGCTTTTGGGATACAAATGACACAAATATCTTCAGCTTCTCTTCGGATTTGAAGGCAATCATTTGGTCTTTGATTGTCGTGTATTGTTTCAGACTTTTGCTATTCAGTCTTTTCCGTAGAGTATCTTCAGACTTGGCAAGAAGTTGAAAATTGGTATTCAAACAGTTCAGTTTTTCCACCCATTCGTTATTTCCCAGCCGAATTTCATTGCTTTTCTCCAACAACAAAGCAAACATAACCAAAATGTGTCTTAATTCAAACGAGTCCAACTCTGAAAATAAGAAAGAAAAAAACCCCGTAGCATTATATTCATAGTGTCTTGGAGTAAATAATCACACTTATTTCATGCTATAATACTGACACAGAGACTGTTCTGCTCTTTAGGTAGATTGATTAGCTTGATTGATTGACATTTTGGCAATATTTCAGTCATTTTACGGTGGTTAACTAGTTGAAAGATGTTTGGTTGTGAATGTTTGAGTTTCTTGAGAGCCTCCAGTGAGCCTACTCTTTTTCAAAAATCAGAGAGACAATCTTTATATTAGGTAGAGCTATTGTACCGAGTTTAATGACTGTCAAGCAATTGGTTCTAAAAATAATGAGCGGACAATATCTTGTTATGTCCAGTTTGATGATCAATAGAGGTCATCAATTCTGTGAGGGCACGCACTGTGTCAAGTTTGGCAACTGTCAAACAAAGGATTCTCTATAGATATCTTATGGCCAAAGTAGTTTGACCTGAAAATCACTAGGAGTATCTACTCTGTAGGTAGAACCAGGGAACCTAGTTTAAAGTCTGTCAAGCAAAGGGCTCTCAAGATATTGAGTGGACAGTACCTACCAAGTTCAGTTTGACCATGGACCTTGTGACCTCAAAATCAATTGGTGACATCCAATTCTTAGGAGGAATCAGGGTACCAAGTTTTTGCATGTCAAGTAATTGGTCAGAAAATATCTATGTCCAGTCTGACCCTAGACCTTGTGATCTAAAAAACAATAGGGGTCATCTACTCAGTAGGAAACATCAGTGTATTTACATATAGGATGGTTGTTTGTTTATTTTACGTCCAACTGAGAATTTTTCACTCATACCGAGACATTACCAGCTGTAAGCGAGGTACCACAAATTTAGACATATGCTTAGGACTCAGGGCCTATATTCACAAAATATCTTACGACTAAGATGAAAAACATAATTCTGTCTGATAATCAAATACCGATCCCAAGGTCACAAGTATGTATTCAACTTTTATAAACCATGGATGTACTTTACATATTACTTAAGAAAGGCTACAAGCAATGAAAAATAAGGAAATTACCGTGTTTGTAAAATTTGATCAAAACAATATGTACCCCCTCTTTTTCAAAGGGGGGGGGGGGCATAAAACAGAACTCAATAAAACATCACTAAATAGTTGTCTGAAACTCTCCTTGTAGATTTGTAGATAATGGAGCATTCAAACAATAGAATGATGTCACAGGTGAATTCTAAGATAAACATCAAAGATTGTATTTGTGGTAGTGTTATATACACATAACCTTCCTACTGGCTCTAGCTAGTGGGTTAACCCATTTAATTAAATCAGTAAATTGTCTTAAAAGATATCCACCATGCCTTATATCATTACAACTGTTTCAACTAAAAACATTTTGTTTAAAATTGGAGTTTACAATTAACTGTGCACATCACTCGGCCACCTGTAATGATATTCAAGGGAACAGTCACATGTCCGCTTCAGAACTCAACAAAAATGGTTGTAGAATTAGAACATAGAAGGGGTTGAGACTTAATAAACTTGCGTAAAACAGTTTATTTAGTGATGAATCTGTCAACAAAAATGGACAATAACATTTTCTCTTTGCTTCATTACTTGCATCAAAGTGGTATGCATGCGCAGGACTGCCCAGAATTAGGTTCTTCATAAAAGAATGATAAAGTCCATATCAAAAAATACCTTTGAAATGTAGGACAATTGTCCGATCACCATGAAAATATCAAGTGGTGAATACAGAGTGCACAACAAATTTCCAGACAATGCATGCTCTAGTACAGAATGATGTCCACAGACAGATGGACAGATAAGCTGAGATTCCAATATACCCCCCCCCCCTCATTAAATATCAATTTGAAACATGATTTTTTTTTATTTACATGTATACAGTTTTACAGAATAGTTAAATAATCTAATTAAACACACTGTACCATTATTAAGTTGATTTCTGTCATTCTCAGAGCTTCTTACCTAAAAAAAAATATAATAAAATAGGATGTATGGAAAAGTAAAAGAACAAATACAATGATATATATATATATATCCAATAATAAAAGTCAAGAAACACAAAACTCGAATAACATTTCACTGTGAAAAACATTTTACAGTGAAATGTTATTCGAGTTTTGTGTTTCTTGACTTTTATTATTGGATGTATTTACTGTATCAAATACCGAATTCTTTTTTTTACAAACTATATATATACATATATATCTCCATCCAAAATATAAGTAAATATCCACACAAGTAATAGTATAATAAAGAAAAATTAGAACGCCGAAAATAACTCAACCGGTTTCATTTTCAAGAGTTATGACATTATTGCTTAGTTACACATTAAAGATTTAACTATGATGTAAAAAGTGACGGATTGTATTGACGCTTTAAAGTCATTAAAGTGTCAATACAATCCGACACTTTTTACATCATAGTTAAATCTATAATGTGTAACTAAGCAATAATGTCAAAACTCTTGAAAATTGAAAATGAAACCGTACGAGTTATTTTCAGCATTCTAATTTTCTTTAATTTTTCTTTATTATATATATATATATATATATATATATCTAACAAGATACATATTCAGGAAAATTGCATTTCTCATTTCTTGATTAAAAATGAGGTTTCTTGATTAAAAATGAGAGGCCCATGGGCCACATTGCAAAGTCAACCCAGTCCTGCTGTTTTTCACCCTTTCTCCCACAAAAAATTTACAACCCATTGAGACCCTATTTAACTGTGTTCTCACTGAATTATTAAATTCTTAATTTTTTTTTTACACTGTTGCTTTATAGTGCAACTTTACAAAAGAGAAATCAAGACATTATTTTGAATCGGGTAAGCCATGCCACTTTTTTTGTTTTTATACACCCATCTAAGACCGCACATATTAACATGCTATGGTGTCCGTCCATCTCTTACCCTTTTCAGGTTCGACTCATAACTTAAATACTAAACG
Source organism: Ostrea edulis (assembly GCF_947568905.1). NCBI lineage: Eukaryota > Metazoa > Mollusca > Bivalvia > Ostreida > Ostreidae > Ostrea > Ostrea edulis. The sequence continues at coordinate 30,094,180 of NC_079170.1, forward strand.
GCATAGAAACATCAAACAATTTCAGCTGATGTATCATTACATTTCCACAATGACAAAAATGAAGACGATACAAATCATTGTCAAAGTTTATATGAAATCAAGATTCGATTGATCTACACTAATCTTTTAATAAAAGTCAAAACAAATCTTTACTTATTTTTAAAGTTTATTAATAATAATTAAATTTACTCAACAAACATAATAACTACAAGCAAATAGTTAAAAAACATTAATTATTTTTTTAAAACTATTTGCTTGTATATGTTTGTTGAGCAATAAAAGTCAGTGTTTGAAATCAATAACTATTTAAGAAAGCAATTTCAGGTATTTTCCACACCATTTTGGGAATAGGGGGGCCGTGCTATTAAAATTGGGAATTTTATGACAATCTATCCAATCGGCAGTATGTAGTAAAACAAACACTACTGAATACTAGTACTGAATCTGTAATATTTAAATCATTCTTCTGAGAGAACAATCAATATCATGGGATTATAGTCTCCAGAACACAGAACAGAATGGCAAAATTCTAATAAGTCACTGTCTGGTCCCTTGGGCCACATCACTCAACTGAGTCACCTTGGCCCTGCCATTGTTCAGCTGTTGTAATTTCTAAAAGATTTAGATTTTTTTATCAATCTTTATTCCCATGAAAATTTTTACCCGATATTGCGGCCCCAACCAAGCCCCAATTGATCACAACTTAAAGAGACACTACAGCTCATTTTGCGCAAAAATCATGAAATGACAATTTCCTCAGGGTTTTCTCAATTTTTGTTGCATTGTTGAAAGTGTGAACTTTGCGAAAATAACACTTATCTAAAGTTAAAAATTCTTGTTTTAACATAAAAATTAATACTTTTTGATAGCCTATACAAAAAATATCGAGTCTCCTCCTTCGGTCTTCAGACGCATGCGCATAGACAGTAAACAGTGCAGTATATCGTCCAGTGAGAGAAAGTGTAGTGGATAGATCCAGAATTTTGAAAGATTCTGTGAGAAAAGAGGTAAAAATAAAATGAGATAAAACTCATA